>NC_065964.1:2477500-2637500 GCF_021464435.1 Cataglyphis hispanica
TTCATTAAATCACTCGTTTTACGTAATCTACAGCTTCGCCGATCAAGCTTTTCGCAACACTGTGGCTCATTAACGGCCGTTCTGATACGCGCTGCGCTCAGTAAAACGAATGTATCGGGCACAAGGTCGCAAATTTACTCCAAGTACATTCATGCACTTTACATCCCGTGATCTAAATGCAAATTACAGCAAGCAACATCAATTGAAATTAATGCGAGAATAGCGTGAAATAAACAAAAGAAAAAAAAAAAAAAACTTACCCGAGACACAGAATTCATTTATTTGTTAAATTACTTTAAAACAGATATTATTATCATAAGCTTGCATCTTATGAAAATCAAGTTTATTTATTATATCGTGCGAAAATAACGCGTTACAAATAAAAAATAATCCGTAAGGAATTTATAACATTTTTAAGATTCGCAAAATTGTACAGTAATCAGGGAATATCGGCATGAAATAATTGCAAGCTTGGAACCTAGGCAGGTGAACGGTGAATTTCTCAGGCTG
Source organism: Cataglyphis hispanica (assembly GCF_021464435.1). NCBI lineage: Eukaryota > Metazoa > Arthropoda > Insecta > Hymenoptera > Formicidae > Cataglyphis > Cataglyphis hispanica. Next base: position 2,478,011 of record NC_065964.1, read on the forward strand.
CCGATCCTGCGAAAGATACACACCGTGTCCTTATCGCGGTATTAATGCACGGCGACAGGAATGAAATTCACTTGGCTCGGCAAAATGGAGAGATAGCGCTTATTTTTCTCGTTCGGCTCGACTGCACACGCGTCGATCATAATTAAGAGGCGATCTCGGCAGCCCCATCTCTCTCTCTCTCTCTCTCTCTCTCTCTCTCTCTCTCTCTCTCTCTCTCTCTCTCTCTCTCTCTCTCTTGATTTCTTCTATACGCATTTAATTCCCGTGCGCTTAAAAACAACATACATACTCGCGCATAAGCATCGATAATGGAAAGGATGTAGGTACGCGTCAAACGATAGTATACATGTAGCTAATAAGTTCATCACGTGTGTTATGTGAAAGAACTGCAATTTCTGTGAAAAAAGGTGAATAGGAAGAGAAGTTATTATATAAGTAAAATTTCTAATCTGCACCAGAGAGAGAAAGAGAGAGAGAAAATGTATTTTTCGAGTTTTTTTATATTTTTTAAATAAAATATATTAGATATATATATATATATATATATATATATATTAATATATAATATATAAATATAATAATATAATATATAACTGTAATATATATATTATATATCTTATATTTATATTTTTATATTTTTTAAATAAAATATATTAGATATATACAAAAAAATATATATATACATTTTTAAAAAAATTTTTTTAAATATATTTTTTTTTTCAATATTTGTACAAGAAATTATAAATAAAAAAAAAAATATTTTGTTATGACTTGACCGCTAAAAGAGATAAACTAATTATTCTAAGTTTTTCGACATACATATTGTTTCTTATCTCCCTGATAATAAATTCGAGACTAATTAAAAGGCGCTTTCAGCCTCGTATAATATTCTTCTATTAATTTAGGTTTAATTGAGCCAAATGTCGGAAGCACATTGTGTTACGCGATCTGGTGGATTATTACGATCTACGTAACTTCCGCAAAAATTTCAGCTATGGGAGCGCGCTGTTTCTCACATAGACGAGTAGGATGTATTCCTTCCATTGGCAGGATGAGGAAGGCCGGTGGGGAACTGTCAGATAGAGAAATTTAACGTGGTGGTTTATCGCAACGTGGCTTTCTTCTTAACCTAGCGGACATTGTACGCACACGTGGGTCCTCCGCTACTGTCAGACACGCATGAACGCGACGATTCACTTATGAGAGCCGGCGAACAATCTCGGTCAAGCTGTCTGCGTTCATATATATGCCAACAGATTATCGTTTTTAATTAACGGCGTTCATGAATATTATCCGCACACATTTCATATCGCGATATTCATTCATGTTTGCGCTCCGGCTTGGGAACTTCTTCTATATCGAACAATATCGCATAAAGAGTACACGATTAGTCATCATAATTAAAGATAACGTATAATCTGGATCTCTCTCTCTCTCACGGCTTGTTTCCACAACGAATTCACATGCGGAACAATACGTAATATATGAGTATAGCCCTTTAGTTAGACATAGACATTCAGCATAGAGAGATTTACAGCAAAAAAAAAAAAAGAATTTTAAATAAATAATCGATTAAAATTTTTCATCGCCATATAATAAATTAGCTTATGCTGATTAGATGGATGGTAAAAATTTATGAACGTGATAGAAACGACACGGAAAGCTCGAAAGCGATATACGAAGGAAGAAAGAGAGGGAGAAAAATGAAGAGAGAGGAGGAAAAATTCAAAGAAAGCTTTTAAATAGCATTCACGGGGGTGTCGTGAAAAACGGACGCCGTAAAGAAAGTCGAAGAACGAGTTGTCGGCATCACCTCGAGTAACCGATTATTTTTACTGTCTATAAGGTATGCAGTCGGTCAAAGTATCGTGTATTTTCGTCCTTCGGGACAACGCCCGCTGGGAAATATTTAATCGATAGAAAGGTACAGACATTCCAATCATCATTCATAATCAGACTTGAAAGACGTCATTATAAATATAGTTGGTAATATCGAGTGTCTTATATTTAATAATTAAACATAATTAAGTATATTTTAATTATATTTACTATATTTCTTTTTTGATTTTTACATGTATTTGGAAAATTACAAGAGCAATAGCTGTTGATTTTTTTTTGTATCCAAAAATTGAAAATATAAATTAATAGTTAAAATTAATAAAGTTAACATTAAATAGTTAAATTAATATTAAATAATTATTAAATAATAAATTAAATTAATATTAAATTAATATTAAATAATAAATTAATTTAATATTAAATAAATATTAAATAAATAATTAAATTAATATTAAATAATTAAATTAATAATGAATTAATACTTGTATGATAAAATCTGTAAATAAAAAATATAAAATCGAAATTAAGACGTATATTGTTCATGTAGTAGCAAATACATTTTCACATTGATACTAAAGTAATAATCGCCTTTGACAGACGAAAGAATTGGCATGCATTTGACAAGCACGCGCTAACGTAGACATCCATCCGCTTGCTCATATAATGACAAACCGAACAGAACACATTTCGTCGGTGTTATTTATTTCGCAGGAGCATGTGGAAATCGCGCGATTCGCACCGAAGGGACGACGACGAGACAACAACAAAAAAACAGAAGGATCGCGCGAGCCGCCGCCTCGGGAATCGTTAGGCGTATGTTTCTAATTGGCGCTAAATAATGTTTTTTTTTTTTCCCCTCCCCTACGAAATCTGCCAATTCTCCTGTCCGGGGCGCGGGCTTCCTCGAACAGACCTATTACTGTACGACAATATTCGCGCTGGCAATCAGCACGTCGGTGCGAGAGGACAACGGTTACCGTTCGCGGACGCTTCATTATGCGCGGCATCGACGGCGACGACGAAGACGTCGCATCTCGTCGCTGCCCATGACTCAACACTAACGAGGAGACTACTCTTTGACCGAGGTACTAAGGTCCGCAAGACACGTTCTAGACGCCGGCCATCGAATATTTTATTTACCATCGGATAAATAAAAATCGACGCTTTTTGCGCGAGGGTAATAAACCGCTGGATGCGCTTTGCACTTGTATAAGTAATTTCTCTCTGAAAAATATTTAAATATATATAATTTAATTTTAGATTCATAAATAGAGCTCTTAAATAATTTTATTTATTTATTAAGGATTGAATTTTTTCTTTGAATTAATTTTCTAAGCTACTCTTACATTCCTTGAATTAATTTTTTGGATGTTTACTCAAATTTTATAAAATTCCAGATTAAAAAGTATTTCCAAGTTTAAAAATATCTTTAAAATATATTTATAATTTATAATATTTATAATTTATAAATTAATTTATTTTTTAAAATCTTTTAAAAATCTCCTTAAAATAAATTTTTTTTGTATGCTTTTTCTAATACTTTTCATTTATAAAATTCCAAGTTTTCCACGTTTTTCCAAGAAATAGACACCCTGTATGGGTATTTTAATTATACTTATGTCTAAAAAGTTGATATCTTATGATTTTGCACAGAAATAAAATCCAAATTAATTGTTATAATAAAATTACGATAAAAGGCGTAGTAGCCGGGTTGGTTACTACAATATTACGTCCGTCAGTTTATTGGGCACCTCTCCCTGGCTCCTGTCACCGGAGCGGAAATACTTGCGAAACTTGCCGTAAGCTCGTCTTCTCTCATGAGAACGAATGAAACCGTCTCGCGTAAGGTAAAGGTATTGGCAAATAACACGTTCCGAAGGGTTCGGAAGGCTCTGCAAACATTTCAGGCACCGCTCTCCTATCCCCGGCAGCCTTACACCCGCGATACTTCCAGGTCTGAAACATTTCTCAGTCCAACCTTCGCATTCCCCGCGAATGCGAGTCTTGCGCTCGTTCGCCGGAGAGATTGGGTTGTAGTGTCGAAAAAGAATTCTACAGCTCGGAGCCTTCATATACGCGCAAGGAAACTTCCATCTCGCTCCAACGTGAATGAGAGAAATGTCAAACGTGATTATAAGAAATTTTAATGGATAAATTTTCAATATAAATATAAAGTGTAACAAAAAAAATTCATGTATCACATACCGATATCAGCTTCCATATTATCAATCAATCTTATGAGTACAATTCCCAAACATTTTGCCACCTCAAAGCTAAAGGCGATTCACCGAAGCGTCGTCTCGGCGTGCAACCACTCGGAACCAACGTCATCACGCATCGGTGACGAGACGGTAGCGATGACGAGTCGAGCGATGATAATTATTAGAACAGCATTCGTCGCGCAAAGAAGGCGGAAAAACAGAGAGAGGGAGAGGGAGAAGCTGGCGTGAGACGCGCGAGGAGAAAGAAAGAGAGAGAGAGGGAGAGGCCGGCATGAGACGCGCGAGGAAAAAGAAAAAGGAAGAGAGAGAGAGAGAGAGAGATGAACCTTCTCCTCCATCCCGGACCCCAGAGACGGTAAGCCGCCGCCCGAGACAAGTGGTGGAAATGAATATTGTGCGCGGGCGAGGCGCGCACGAAGAAGAAAGAAAGAAAGAAAGAAGGAAAGAAAGAAAGAAAGAACGGCTCGAGTCAATGCGGATGTTGCGGAGGGAGCGAGGAGACAGCGGGAGGAATGGAGAGCGAGGGACCAAAGGGCAGAAGGCAGGAGAGGGAAGGGGCGCGAGCAGAGACAGAGAGAGAGAAAGAGAGAGAAAGAGTGCGAGAGAGAGGCGAACGACGCGACGCCGGTCGTGTGACAGAAGGGGCTACTCCCTCGAACGAGAGCGACGAGGACGGACGCATCCCCTTCCCTCACTCTTTCTCTCTCCCCTACTCGCGTCTCGATGCGAGGAAGCGAGAAGGTAGACACACGGCGGAGGGGTAGCGATTACCGGTGAAGGGGGGCCACGACGATGGGGGGAACAGAGGCCGGCGCATGCGCGACGGGCGTGGGAACGCGCGCTCATGCCCAGACAATCCCCTGTCCCCTCTCCCTCGCGCTCTCTTTCCATCTCGCTCGCACCACGTCTCAGCTCCGGCTCGCGCCCTATCCTTCCTCAAGCGCGCGCGCACTCCCCATCTCTCTCTCTCTCTGTCTCGCTCGCTCGTTCCCGAAGGGATCCGGCCACCGCTCGCTCTCTTACTCTCTCGGGGACGCACCGGGCGAGGATCGCCGGCCGAGCGGGCACGAGGAGATCCAAGGCCCCGGTGGGCGCGCGTTGTTATATTCGTTCAGGGGTGCTCAGTATCTGGGTGATCGTCAATGCAAATAAAGATAATACACTTGGCGTACGATAACACCGTACGTAATTATACGGCATACCGAATATAATTGCGCCGGCTTTTCTAGGCGTTTCAATTACTAACATGTGACTAGCAGATGACAGTAAAATATTGCCGGTACACACGCATACGTTCCTCCGCTTAAAATATCCCTCTTATCAACGCGCTAATGAGGGGATTTGTAATTTAATATAGATAATTTTTATTATTTCATAATTTATATTTATATGTATATTTAATATAATTAATTATTATATATGTAATAATTTTTTATATTGAGTTTCCAGATTTATGCAAAAACATATAATTAAATATTCTAGAAAAATTGAAAAAAATTTCCACAATGTTTTAAACATTTAAAATTTGATTAATCGTGCATAAAAACATTTGTAAAAAAATCCTCATATGATTTATACGAACACAATAATAATAAAGATATAGCATCTCATTATCCAATTTGATTAAATCCATTTTAATTACAAAAGTAATTTCGGAGGGACCAAAAATATGCAATAATCATCTTTGATATCGCGCTGCAACTTCTTCAGACATTCGCGACTAGTGCGTGCAATGCAAGCGAGGACACATGCGTGTGCGGTTAATACGCAAACCGGACCTTTTGAAAAGCAGACGATTCTACAAGTAGACTTGAAATCTCGCTAGTCGATCGACACGCGCGTTAGATCACTCGACGCAATCCCGTAGTATTTATACCGCGCGCGAGCAAATCGTACACGACGCACGTGCACACGCGTGCTATGACAAGCGGCGGCGCACACACACACACACACACACACACATACGCTATGTCCGTCGCGCCGGTGCATGCTAATGCATAACGGGCGCACTGGGGTGCTCGGGGAAGCCGGCAAAAAAAAGAACACGTATTTTGACAGGGCGCTGCAACCTTCGTCATCCGATTTCTTCTCTTTGGGGCTTGTCTTGAGAGCCTCGTAGAACAAAGAATATCGCCCTCTGCCCTTCCGACCGCGCCGAGTTCTTCCATCGAAGTTCACGGTCGCGAATGATACGAGCGAAGCTGCGTGTTTAAATTAGGAGAATGTCGCGCGAATGTCGAATTCCGAATATGAATTTATTGCAGTTTTATTTGTCTGAAATTGTTGATCTCAACATTTGTCAAATGCATGATATTCTAGATAATAAATTATATAATTTATTATAATATAAATATATTGATAATAAATAAAAAATAATAAATTATTTATACTATAATAAATTTATATTATTATAATATAATTTATATTATATAATATATAATATAACATGTAATAATATATAATATAATTTTTATAATACATAATTTAATTATACAGGGTGTCCCAAAATACCCTGGACAACGCTCGTAAAGCACAGTAAATGCAATTTAATATCTCTCGTTCAATTTTAGATAATAGTTATAAAGATAAACACATCCACGCATATAAAGAAAAGATCACATAATCGTCGTGAACTGTAAGATACGAGATGGATTATTCTTCTGATTAGTTCCGCGATTTGCTACTATACACCGTGCCCCATTCAATAGAGCACACGCAGAACGGATTAATTTTTTATCGCTCCGATATAAGAGTAATCTCTCTCTCTCTCTCTCTCTCAGGAGTGCCGCGGTGACTCTTTCATGCATTCCTTCGGCCGGTGAAAAAGTGGATGAGGAATGGCGTTTACTGTGTCCGTAATCTACGTAAATCGCAACCGACCAATAATTTCCCAGCGAACGAACGTAAAGCATTTCTCTCTCCACGCCGGTAGAACAGATGGCAATGATTACTACTAATGACAGCCATCAATTCACGGCGCGTTCGTGCGGCCAGAAGCTACCGCGTGTGCGAATGTGTTCGCTGCGAGGAACCAGCTTGGCGACATTAAATGCCGATGGAAGCGACATGCAAAGCGCGATTTCAGTGCTAATAAAAAAAAAAAAAAAAAATACGCCCTGAAAAAATACCGGGAAAAATTGACGGAACTTGAGTAATCATTCCGGCTTTCGTTTTTCTGTAAAAAAAAAAAGAAAAGAGCATAAATATTATCGCGATTGTAAATTATTTCCAATGCAAGCAATGATTGAGATTCGATCTAATTTAGAAAAAAATATAGTGATATATTTTTGAATTAAAATAATCAATATTATTTAATTTCAAAATAAAATGTCAGAAAAATTATGAATCGTAATGTAATAATTAGTAACACGAGCTTACAGAAAATGCAAAAGATGAGGGAATCACTTGTATGATATCTAGATCGATAATGGACACGTGGATACGATTATTCGTTTGCGGCCATGCGGGATTTAGGGTACACTTACAACAGGCTCGGCGGCGATCGGCACGCTCACAATAGCTGGCCGAAGGGTTGCGTGTATATCCGCCATCCATCATCGCGCATATGCCGTTCCCCCTTCGACCAACCCTTAAGGGGCGAAGTAAAAAAATTTCGCGAGTTAACGGTGCGTCAACAGCTGCGTTTAAACTGCAAACACGTTTTCAGTTCCAGGAGAAACTTGAATATTCTTCATACCTCAAGCACATTAATATTTAAAATAAAATCCTTTTTAGGATATTAAATATTTCAATTGTCAAAAAAATATTTGCAAATAAATAACAAAAAAAAATAAATAACTACTAAAATAAATAATAAATAAAACGATATAATAAAATAAATAATATAATAATATATAATAAAATAATAATATAATAAAATAATAATATAATATAATATAATATAATAAATATAATAATATAATAAAATAATAATAATATAATAAAATAATAATATAATAAAATAATAATAATAATAATAATAATAATAATAATAATAATATAATAATAAAATAAATGTGCGTGAAAATAAATCTGCTATTACAATAATAAATTCTGTGGAAAAAATTATTAATAAATTCTATAAATAAATATAAGAATAAATATAAAATAGAAGAATAAATATAAAATAATAAATATAAAATAAAATAAATTCTACTGGAAAAATAAACTCGAAAAAAAACAAATAAATTAATTTCCCAAGAATCTAATATATAAGTCGCGGAAATAGAAAAATAATATTGTTTTTCGTTAGCAATCCATTCGATGAGAGAAATGCTCGATTTCGAGATCCGGGAGCCACGTGTTTCGCCACGTGATCTGTCCACACTTGATACATCAGTGTACAAACGCATGAGCGCGCCCACAAAGAGATGCTTCGCTGCTGTTGCATTTAGTGAAATTCGCGTGTAAGATTTAACGGGCATCTCGCACGTGTGAATGTACCATACAATGCGCATGAATGCGCGTGTGTGACAGCCACGTGTGTGACAAAGGGTTGCCATTATGGAGAAACTTTTATTCCTTCGGGATACTTTTAACTAGCCATATTGTCAAGTGGCGTTGCTCAAATTTGTTATTATATTGGATTATATTGTATTTATGTATTTTATACAAAATTTATGTAGAGTTCTACAAATTTATATTATTTATAACGACATTGACAATGAAAAAAAAGTATGCATCGAGATGCATAATATAATCTCTTTATATTTCTTTGATCAATTTAATACTTTTATGAATATTTTTAAATTAATATATATATATATAAGTATTTTAATTAAAAAATATAATGAATTTTATCCTGAATATACAGGATAAAATTCATTTTCAAAATCATCGGATACATTCTTGAGATGAATTTTGAGAACAATTTTTGCTGAGAAAAAATTGCAATAAAAAGAGACAGAAAGTATGCCTAAGATATTTTACGATTAATTCAATTTACAGGAACGTGTATATCGCGATGATTAGATAGGACGCGGATTCTCTCGTAATAACATTATATCGCATAAATTGCATCCGCGTTAACGTGGCGCGAGAGCGATATCGAAGGAACGAGAGAGGATGAAACAAGAGTACGAAATATATAACCGGGAGCGTAGAGCGCGAAATGTCTGTCCAGAGGCTGAGGACGCCGGAGGTCGCCGGGGCCATATAACGGTATTAATCCGAGGATTGCAATTAATTCTGATACGTTGCAGTAGTGCGGTATCACGTCGCCGTCGGCTTCGTATATCTTAGATTACGCGAAATGAGATAGCCCCGGCACAACCGCGGTAAAACCGGCCCCCGCGTATCTATAACGAGTCCGAGAAATATTGCGGTTTGCAACGTATTTCGAAAATGTCCGCGTTCACACCGAAAAAAATTCCTTTCCCGAAACGTATACTTTGTGAGGACTCTTAATAGACGTTCTTAAGGAATAGGGATATTTCTTTCTTTACGTCGTATAATGTTGCGATATCTTCTTAAATTGAGAATATATTTTTAATTTTTATTCATAATTTTTATTCTTAATTTTTATCCTTAATTTTTGTTCTTGATATTTATTCCTAATTTTTATTCTTAATATTTATTTTTAAAATTTGTGTTCTTAAACTTTATTTTTAATTATTTTTAAGAGAGCATTTCTGGAACAAAAATTCAATTTTTGTTTTTATAATCAATTTTTTAGCTAATCAAGTTAATCCCAATTAAAATTTCGTGATAATTTACGAGGTATAATTAATTAAAAATAAAAAGGAGTAAAACGGAAAGTATTAAAGAAAAATTATGTTATTTTGGCTATTTATATATAAATTGCGTAGATATTATTTCCATATAAAACAATAAATAAGTCCAATCAAAAATATGATTAATAAAATAATTCTTTAAAACGACAAAAATATAATAAATTTATAAAAAGCTAATTTAAAGTCATACATAATAGCTTAAAAAAATATTTCGAATTTATACAATACGTGAACATAATAATAAAATATTTACTATTTAAAAAAATATTATTACACGTAACAAAAAATTACCATAATAATTAAAAGCATTTAATAAATATTTTTGTTTAATAAATTTCGGTTTGAAAAATTTATCGAAGCATCTAAAAGAAAGGGTAATAATAAACATTCTCGGATTTATGCCACTGTTTGCAGAAAACCAGACTGTATTCACGTCTATGTGTGTGTGTGTGTGTGTGCGTACACACGATACGAGAAAACTGTGAAGTACGAAGGGAGGACCGCAGCGAGAGGCGTCGAGCTGACTGATACAAAAGTGAAACCTACGAGGACCAGGAGAGAGATGAAGGCAATTCAGATGCGTCGTCGGGTCACGACTGCCGACTATTACCGCTATTAGCGGGATCCCGGACCATCCTCGTTCCATTCCGTACCGTCCCACGCCATTCCCTATTGGTATTACGTTCCGTCGACGCGAAGCGTCATTTCGCGCGCGATCGTGTCGGCGGATGCAATTGGAGACACATCGATTTCTATCCGAAAAAAAAAAAAAAAAAAGATGAAACGCTCGATCGAGCCTTGCCCCGACAAAAGGAATTGGCTAACGCAAGTGTCTGCAGCTTTTTTTTTTGAATTTTCAGACACACCTCGATTGAGACAAAACTCTTGTGAGCTCTTTTAGAAAGAACGATTCTGACAATAATTAAGACAATTAGACAGATAATAATAAATTAGTTTCGGATAAATAATTTGGATTGAAATCTCAAAAAACCCAGATCTGAAAAGTTTAGATAAAAGTGTGTCTGAATTTTTTACGATGAACGTAACATGACGACCGTAGATGAAATCCCTCTCCTCGCGAGGATTTGCAAAAACGCGCGGCCTCGCCAGAGACGTCATTATTGCAAACTTGCGAGCGTTTCTGTCGAGGCGTGCAAAAGCCGATTCGCCAAGCGACCGGTCCGGTAATGTCCTGCGACCGACGTGACGACGTCACACGCTCCTCGTGAGTTAAACGTAGTACTATAGGAACGGGATATCCGCGACTGCTAAATCATCTGCAATCTGTCAGTTAAGATGTCATCCGCAAATATCTCCTCAAATGGACTCGACAAAAATATCGGCAAGCTCTTAAAATTTTCAAACTGAAAATTGACAAATTGAATCGAACCAAAAAACATCTTGTTGACATTGTGCTGTCATAAAAAATTCAATCTTTATTTTTATTATCAATCTTATTTTTATAATCAAATTTTCAGCTAATCTAGTTGATCTCAATTAAAATGTCGCAACAATTTTCGAGCTATAAGTAATTAAAAATAAAAAAAGGACTAAAATGGAAAATATTAAGTATTACAAAAAATTATATTTCACGTTTTAACTATTTATATATAAATTGTGGATAAATTATTTATATATAGAACAATAATAAATAAATAAGTCCAATGGAATTGACATTGATCTATCTCGTATAAGAAATAAATTTAGTTTGACATAGAAAGAAAAAAGATGGAGGAAATAATAATGACTATCTACAGATGATACATCGTAAAAGCAGATTTTTTTTTTTTTTTTTCATATAGATTTTTCGATAGCAATTTTCACGCATCGTCTATTAGAGAATAGTTTCCCCTCCCGTGTCGAGCTATACTGAAATAATGTTGGCCGTTAGGAAATCATGCTCTCGCCGCGTTCATTACCCCGTATTTCGAGCGGACGATCGACGGAGGAAAGCGGTAAGATAATTTTCCAATTACCCATGACGATCGCGAGCCCTTCGGCGCGCTCACGTAGTATCGGCATCGATCGCTTCGATCCGGCGTGAGAGTGCAACGGTGAAGAGCAATGAGCCGGAATGTCGCCCGAATGAAACGAAAACGCCAATCTAAAGCAATATTGGTCATTTGTTTGATAATTATTGATGTTGCCACATCAGACATACAACGGAGATAAAATTTGATCTGAATAAATTTCCAAGCGAATCGAAAAACTTCAAGGCAAAAGTAATTTCATTAATTAAAATTTTATCCAATCATTTATCACACATAAATATAGATTATATGTATAATGAGGACTTTTTTTTTTATATGTGCGTGTGTGTGTGTGTGTGTTTTTTGAAAGTGTAACAATTACAATAATATATTTTAGATGACAATAAAATTTTTTTATTACATGTAAAGCATTTTAGCAATTATTTTTATATCCAGAAAAATAATAAAATAAATAAATAAATAAAAATAAAGAATAAAAGAAACAATTTTTATTTTCCACTAGATGACTATATATCTTTGCCGCTTTGTTGCAATAGTTAAGTCACGCATAGATGTGCCAAAAAAGTATCTAATAAAAAAATATTCTAAGCTTTAAAGTTCAATTATTTTTAAAAGACACCGCGATTTTCTCAAGTGATTTTTTTTTTCCCGATTTTTATATGATTTCGTCGTGGAAGATGAGACTCTTCCAATCCTCCGCGTCCTTCTTCCCTTCGTTCCTCTTTGTCTTTTCCACAGTTTCTTATCCTTTTCGCGTGGGAGGCAGCGAAACGTCCGGTTCTCTCGCCTCCTCCTTGTCTCTCTCTCTCTCTCTCTCTCTCTCTCTCTCTCTCTCTCTCTCTCTCTCGCCTCCTCCTCCTCCCATTCTATTCTGTCTCTCCCCCTCAATATCTCCTTTTATCCCCCTCCATTAGACCCAGTTGTGAATATGTAATGCTATGCAAGCATTAACGAATGAATCAGTTCATTATAATTCAGATAATGATAGTGAAAGAGATTAGTGAATCTCGTCTATGTATAAAATCATATACGTCTATTTAAAAATGTAACAATTTTTTTTTTAATAATATAAATATATGCATTTCTATCGACGAGTCTAATAAAACTTAAATAATTTTTGTTTAGGATTTGTATATTTTTTAATATTTAATTCTATAAATTGTCTCTACGTTTACTATAAAAAATATATATCGCTTTTAATCTCTCTCCAATATTCTCAAACGTCTAGATTGACTAGCAATGCGCGATAATCTCGATCGAGATGGAGGACTCTTTGTTTACAATAATATAAAAAAAAATATCGTGCCGGTGCTCGCGTAGTATAAATATAAACGCGCCTTGAAGAACCCGACCGACCGCCTGCGGTCGTTTCGCGGCGCAATCGCACGACACGACACGCATGCCGAACGATATGTATATACAAGCCCGGCAAGCAGGGGGCAGCAGAAATGCCGATTCATAATTACAATAATGGGAGTGATGGGCGATGGTTACCGCTGTGTGTTACTCACTTGCAATGCGACTCGCCGCGCGGCGACGACACGCACAGTCCTCCGTTCTTGCACGGGCTCGGCGAACACGACACGAAACCTGAAACAGTAACGAAATAATTTCGGTTATTTTATTTTCTCATCATGAAATTTAATATTGTAATGCGATATATATTGTGGGTATATAAAATATTTTAAATATTATCTGTATAATAATGTAATAAATAGAGTAAATACATATAATGTATGAAATATAAAAATATAAAAATATACAAAAATATATAAAAATATAAAAATAAATATAAAATACGAAAATATAAAAATAAATATAAAATATAAAATATATAAAATATAAAAATAAATGTAAAAATATAAAATATATAAAATATAAAATAAATATAAAATATGAAAATATAAAATATATAAAATATAAAATAATAATAATAAAATAAATATAAAATATAAAATATATAAAATATAAAATAAATATAAAATATAAAATATATAAAATATAAAATAAATATAAAATATAAATATATAAAATGTAAAAATAAATATAAAATATAAAATATAGAAAATATAAAATAAATATAAAATATAAAATATAGAAAATATAAAAATAAATATAAAAATATGAAAATATAAAAATATATAAAAATATAAAAACAAAGATATAAAAATATAAAGAGACTGTGCATGATATAAAAAACGCCGAGGAAAATTTTGTCGTTTTTTACATGCAATGAATTCGCGAACGCGAAACCTCGCTTATCGAAACCTCGTTGCAATTAGAGTGCATCTTTCGAGCCACCGAGAAAGAGCACGGGAGAATCCTCGACACGCCGTGCAAATTGAACTTTCGTGTAGAGGCCGACGAAGAAGACGGAGATAAAGGGACGAGAAGAAGGAGGAAGGAGAAAAGGCGTCTCGTATCACCCTTTTTAAGGAAGGGTGAATATATCGTTGCTTCGCTTGGCTTACCGAGGCAGAAAAGGGCTCGACAAAATCGCTCGCCACCGCGTATCCTGCTTCCAAGACCATTCGACTTGGATAATTTTTTTTTTGTGCTTGAAAATGACGCTGTTAAATTTTGCGAGCCACTCGAAAATTCGAAAGCTCGAGGGAGGCCACGCCTCTTGCGATTATCGAAATTTATTCAACAAACTTCCGTCGATATTTCGCGCGTAAATCTGTCCTCGTCGCGTAGCTTTTGCATGAGAATCGCGCAGTAAAAACACTTTTACGACGCACGATGTAATAAAAAAAAATAAAAGAGAGAGAGAGAGATCACGCGAACGTGAAATTTTTATTTTTCCCATAAAATTGAGTATCGCGTCGGACACTTTCGCGTGTCGCGCTAAAAGAGGGAAGGGCTGATTGTAGAAAGTGCGCTTTGAGAGCTCGATTAATGTGGTCGGTGTGGCATATAATGTACTATGAACAGCTGATGCAAGCACGCCAGCGCCTGCATAATAACAACGCAGCAAATAACCGCTTAGCGTAGACATGGCAAGAGTTGGAAGCCTCGTCTACTTATATTTTATCAGTGCACCGAGGGGTCGTGACCTCTCTGATCGTGCAAGGAACCTTCAACTTCCTACAAAATTCCCTTCACGTAAATAAAATTTATTTATTTAATTAATACATGAATTTAAATAAATGTAAATCCCCAAAGTAGTATCTATAAATAGCTAGATATAAACGAATTCATTTATTTTTTGCAATTATTAAATTTTTTTTGCATGAATTGAGTATTAAAAGATGATTTTATTGAACCTGGTGAGGATCGGGGATGATTTCTTTTATGACAAACATAAAAAAATTCGTTTGTTTTAAAAAGCTTAAGCTTGCGAGCGAAATAAAATGATGAAGAAATAATATGCAAGTTTGTATCTATTTCACTGTTATAGATATTCACTTAACTCAATCCCCGCGTCCATTAACAGAGAGGGATAATTATCAATAGAGCGTTTGACGTAATGAGCACGAGGCTTCATGAAGTCGCGTGGGACGCAGAAAGTCGTCTGGAAATGTCAGTAATGGCACACATTATTCGATCATCACCTCATCTTTCACACGCGACACATTATGACTGAGCAGTTCTGAGGCACGCGACAAAAATCCATAAGATTCACGAAATAACAAATTACTTCCACTGCTTTTTATAAATTCCATTTTATAGTAAAGTAAATAATTTTATAGATAGTTTTAAAATTTCTATGTACATCCTCTTTCGTGTTCAGAAGTAATCTTAGACCCGGCTTGAATGACTAAATTAATTAAATAGATATTAATGATAAATATGTTGATTATATAAAAAAAAAAAATATACGCAATAAAAATATATTTTTTAAATTACTTTCTTTTTAATAAAAAATAATATTTAATTAGATATTATAAAAATTCTTTTTTCCAATAAGAAAGCTTTATCTTTAAAAATATATAAGAAGCTTTTAATTTATATGAAGAGATATCGAGATTTGAAAAAATAGATAGGATTGAAGAAACTGCATATAAATCTTTCGAGTTCTACTTATAATTTCGTAGTACGTGTATACTCGTCGAAATTACGAATGATTATTGACCCGTCAGGGTTAACGGGACGATTCAATCTATTTGGCAGGACACGACGGGACGGCTCGAATGACATTCGCAATGAACTGGACTTGAGCTGTCAGCGTCGCGACGACAATCAGCTGGACGACACCTCGCGACTTGTAAGACGGATGAGATCAGTTAAACCAAACTGTCTTCGTGACAAATCCTCCGTTTCCTCTGTCGCTTCGCGGCTCTTCTCGTCCCTCTCTCTTGTCGTCGACGCACTTGCGTGTACGCACGCTCTCGTTCGCGATTATTCCGTATAATTCGTCACGTGGGACGAACAAATCGTCCCTCTCTCTCTCTCTCTCTTTCGGTGTGATTCGCCGACACTTCCGGTCGCCGCGCGATTAACCGTCGCGGCGATGTTAATCGACAAAGGCACATTCGGTCAGAGAAATTGAAGCCAGACTATTACGTCATCTATTATTACGATCGCGTAATAGATTCCTCGCGCTTGGCTGTTCCTTAGTGTTATTGATCGAAATGGAAGATATTGACCTTGAATACTTTTTTATGTCAAGATTATTTTCGAAGAAAATCGATAAATGCATTACAAAAAAACTCATTTTCAATATTAAAAAAATGTTTAATAATCCTTTTTTTATTAAAAATATATTTCAAAATAAGAAACATTTTTTTAAATTTATATTGTATATTTATATATATTTATATATATATATATATATATATATATATATATATATATATATATATATATTTAATTAATAATTTATTTAAATATAATTAAAATTAATAATTATTAATTATATATAAATAAAATTATATTAATATAATTATATAATATATAATTATAATATAATAAAAAATGTATAATAATATATTTATTAATTATATTATTCGAAAAATGTTTATTATGCAAATACAGGACGAGCTCTTACCGCCGCTGTAATATTGATATTTTGCGCTTGAGGGCGGCATTTGATCGCTTTGATTGTTTAATGTGTTTCTTCATGCAAGATAAAATGAAATTAGAAACACAAGGGAGAGAAGGAGTTATTAAAGAAAGATCGTTGTATAGAACGAATACTTAATTACGACGGTTGCGTAATCACCTATAGTATTTTCACTTTCAACCTCCGGCGAACAGCTGGTTGTACCATCATATGTGCTCGCACAATAATCTGCATTATTTCAGGGAAAAATGAGTTTAATTGTTTCAATTCCAGAGTAAATTACCCCCGAGGTAGAAAGCCGCTGTTGAATTACGCCTTCCTTCCTGCTCTCGTCCGTAAAATTAATTTGCGCTAGTGCCAATAATGGAACCTCCCTGCAATTTGTCGCGAATGTTGGGGGACAGTTGCGTCATTTGATTTTTATATTTAAAATTATTTATTTCAATAAATAGCTTAAAATTATACATGTATCTAGTAAAAAGTATTTTAAGAAATTCATCAAAAGTTATAGAAATTTAGCGAAAAATAAAATAAAACAAACAGGCAAATAATGTTTTTTTTTTTTATTAAAAAAATATATTTTAAAAATAAATAATTTTATTAATAAAAATATGCATTTTTCTTAGCAAAAAAATATCTATGAATTTAAATAAAAATTTTCACGATATTGAAAAGTATTTTATTTTTCGATTCGCTAAACTTTTAAATATCTTTTATGAATTAATCTTTGTGGCTGAAATTATTAATACAAAATTTAATTAAACCACACCTCTCTCACGCTACACGAAACTCCTCGATTTCCTAATTCTCTTTATTTAAACGTTAATATCAAAAACATAATTAAATTGCCATTAAATAATTAAATTATAATTAAATCAAGATTAATTTTTAGATCTAAAAAAATTTTACATTGCGTTTTAATTGATTAAATTAACATATCGTCCTTTTATTTCTCTCTTTTCTCATTTAATTATATTAAAGGAACATAAAATCATTATTACCGCCGCAATTTACGATATCTCAAGAATTCGCGATACGTTTCGCGAGAGCGAACAATAAAGTGAGGAATAATATAGGACATCTTGCAGGATTGCGCGATAAAGCGCTATAATAAACGGTGAGGCGCAATTCGAGATTGGAATCGATTGCGCACACGCGGGTGCGTGCCATCACGCGTGTCGTTAGAATTGCGTGTAGTTATCCACGAGCGCTTATATATTGCGGAATCTTAAACTGGCGCGATGCTTAAAAATTATTATATATATAAAATAATTTTATAATTTATATATAAAGTAATTATATTAAATAAAATAAATTATGTTAATTAAAAATTTATAATTTATATAATTTTAATAATTTATATAATTATTAATTTATATAATTAATTTATATAATTTATAAAATTAATATACATATAATTAATATGTATATATATTAAATTAATTATTATATATATAAAATTAATTTTCTCGTGTCAAAAAACTTGGCATTCGTTTTAGTTGATTCAATTAATATATCGTCTTTTTATTTTATTCCTTTTTAATATTTTATAAAATAATCATAATATACATAACACACACATATATACATATATGTGTACGTAAATATTGTGCATTTATGAGACTCGCCGTTGAAGTACAGAAATCATGACGACCTTTCTCTTTCCCGCGTGTTTCTTGCAGGAAGAACGATCGCCGATGCATTCATTGATCGATGAATCCCGCATGCGAGCCTTGATATCATAAATCTGACAAGGGACGAGATTACATTTTTCGCTGACGTCGAGGTGGAAATTTATCGACCTTGCGATTTATCGATTTTTAAAAACAGGTGGTGATAGAGGAGAAAAAGCAGATTAAAATTGTATTTAAAATAAATGCACTAGATGTGTAGATTCTATATGTCATTACATTTTCTATAGATCCGAATACTTCAGAAGTGAGATATTACTACTTCTATTTCTACAACCGATAATATACCAGTGATAATTTTGCTTTTCTTCCTTAGACAGTGAGATGACGTGATATTCGTGTAATTCGAAATAAATCCCGTCTTCATTCATTTCGTTCTAAATAAAATAATAATAAAATGAAACATGACATCGATACGCAGTTTTCTGCGTTTTATTATTTTTATTCACGATGAAAGCCAATGAGAAACATCTTGTTAAGCAGCAGATCATTGAAAAATCCTCCATCCAGTCTCATATTTACACGCTCGAGGTGACAATGTCGATACAATGTCAATGACATGGAAATATATATATAATATATACATGTGCTCTTTTACCGAGAGTGCATTAAAGCGGGTGTCTCGCTCTTCCTTTGCATTACGTATGTGTGTCCTCCCTACTTTAAGACGACAGACTTCGAACAGAAGAGATATACGCTCAATCAGTGTGGGCGATGATTTCTCGTCCGCCGCGCAATGACTCCGCTCGATCCGCCCACGTGAAGATCGAGATCGATTCACGAAGCATCCTGTCGTTTTCCTTTTTTTATTATCTCGCGTGAACAGGAGGGTGTATCCGATATCTTTGAATCCTTAAAACAGAGTGTCTATTCAAATCTTGTAAGAAGATTATCTGATCTTTCAGATATTTTTGTTCAAAATTCCAGGTAAGAAGAATGTTTTAAAGACTTTTTGGTACAATTTTTTAAAAATAGGTTTTCTCATTATGCGTATACTCTAATAAGTAAAAATTACAATAAAGAATTTGCAATATTTTGTTGAAACATATATATATATATATATATATATATATATATATATATATATAAACAGAAATAGGTTTATAATATATTAGAAATATATGTAATATTTATAATATATTATAAAAATATAAAATATGAATATATGAATATATAATATAAATATATATAATAATATTACATATATAAATATTTACATAATGTTTATAATATATTATAAATATATAATTCAACTGATTTTGACTGCCTGCACTTACAATGTAAGAACAAAATTATGCAATAAAATTCTTAAAAAATTCCAAATTTTCGAATAGACCCGCTGTTAAAAGAAAACCCAACTCCTCTAACAAATATTTAAATAAAATAAAAAAAAAAAAAAAAATTTTTTTTAATATTTCTAATTTCTCGCAAGGTTAAGATTGTTAAAAAAAATTAGCCAGGTCGACTCTGAGTCATCGGTTTTATTCAAGAGCCTAACAAATTGCGTTTGCATTATACATTTGTGATGCGTGCCCCGCGCGATGGGAATGGATAACGCGAGGGTTCACGATCCCGTGGATTACGTAAGAGCCACGTGTGCATAACCCGGCGTCATCGGTATCGGCGCGATGCTTGCAACTCTCTCCTTCTTCATCGGCCTAAGTTAAGTGTGCATCGCGCGGCACGTTCGCGCCGGCGAATTCATCCTCGATGATGAGGTGGAGGATCCACTTTTACTATTCGCGACATTACAAGAAGGTCGTCGCACTCGTTTTTCGAAGTTGTTCGAGGGATTACGCGCGTGTCCCTCCTCGCGATATCGTTCAGCTATTATTTTTTACGCTATTTACGAAGGCTCGCGCTTGATTTCCCGCCAAAAACCGCCACATGCTTCCGATATCTTAATAACATCTTCCCTTCGTTTACGATTCTTCGCTGCAAGTGTCGGAAAAGTCAAAGCTGTATATATTTTGCTGCGCAAATCGAATGGGCTTCAATCTTTCAAAAAATTTAGAATTTTTTATTCGAGATATATACTCGCGCTTAATAAATAAAATTATTAATTTGAATTTTTGAGGGCCAATAATTATATACATATAACAATTTATATAATTATATATTTTTATATTATTTATATAATTATGTAAATATATTATAATTCTATAAATAATAATTATATAACAATAGAATTAATTTCTCAACTTAAAAAAATATACTTTTTAAATTGTGACATATTATTTTATGAACAGTGTCAGATAAATAAAAGAGAAAAAAATTTAATTCGCTCATCTGCTCACGCATATAAATGCTCTTATTATTTCTTACAATTAATTTACCAAACAGCGGACGTAAAAGTCTCGACATTTTTAGCTTCTTGAAGTTTTTAGTTTAAAAAAAAAAAATTTTCATAAATATATAGTTTCTAAATCTCGTCTCTTTTAAGTGTAGCCTAAAATATATGGCACACATATCACGAGAACGATCACTTTTATTACTTGTATTTGCTATGCAAAGTATCATTACTACGTAATGTTGCAAACGGCGAGTGAATATACAGGCTGATAAAAGATTCCTTTCATGTCTTGACACTGCGATTGACCTGCCGCGCGTTCCCTCGACAAGGAACGCGGCTCGACGCCGAGAGATTGTTTGAACTTTTGCTTCGACAGCGCCTGCTGTATCATGTAGGCTCGATTCTATAAGCTTCTACCGCGATCAATGAGACTGTAAAGAAGATCCTCACAAGGCTCCGCGACGACCGCGAGGAAAGCCAATCCATCGCCAAGATGATAATTAAGAAAATGACTTGAGAAACATGTAACGGATATGTCATAAAAATATAGAGATATTTTATTAAAAAACATAAACAAGAGAATTGAAATTGCCAATCATTTTTAATCGTTAAAAAAATATATAAAATTATTTAATATAAATATCATTAAAAGCAAATCTATATATTTTTTGTTTTTATGTATATGCTATATTTTTATATATATATATATATATATATATATATATATATATATATATATCACAGACTGTATATGTATGTGTATAATTCATCACGAAATATACGGATATTAGTAAATAAAAAATAGATTTAAATATAAAGAGATAAAAATAAAAATATACAAATATAAAAATATAAAAATATATAGAGATAAAAATAAAAATATACAGATTTGATATTTTCTTTACAGTTACATGTTATGTGTTTATCTGCAAAGCATGAACGCAAAAATATTTGTAAAAAAAACTCATGCTTTCATGTACCGCATTTACGGTACGCGATTAACATAAGATGACCGCTATAGGACGATTTATGATCCTCGGATTGACACAGTCAACGATATACAGCCTTTAATAGCTCTTCATCAATAATATAGCGATAAATCATTAATCTATTATACCATTAATGGAGGGAGCCGTCGCGCCGTTTATCACAGTATTCTCAAATTAATATCTGTTAACAATCTGACAAGAGTCAGTTGCTTAGAAATTTATATCCACATTATTGCAGCTTATCATGTCTAAGAAAAACAAGCTATATATATATAAAATTTATATATAAAAAGTTATATATATATATAAAAATCCTCTTCCTCCCCTCTTCTCTTATTAACATTATCGTCTTATAGGTAACATTATTTATCTTGCTTAGTGATTCGCAATCATTGTTAACATATGTAATGATAAGTTTGTTTATAATTATTTTGCATTATTCTTACCGCGATATAACGGACAATATTTTGATTGTGCTCTCAACTTTTTTGTTATAAACACAGAAGAATTAATCAATTATGTAATCCATCCGTCAATTTATGCCTCGAACAAGATATCCTCCCACGTTAGATATTTTACAAGCACGTGTTAATTTGTCGTAAGAAAGTATTCTGAGATAAAAGATTCAAAAACACGAAAACTCAATTTTGAAAGAATAGGATACGATGTTGGGGAGAAAGATTAAAATATATTGCTTTTCATTCATTGTCAGATTGGATGATGCTTTAATATCTTGTAGTAATTTTAAAATTTGTTTCAAGTTAAAAATATATTATAATAGATTATAAAATTGAAATCGTGAATTAACATTGATATAGTTTTGAAACGTCGAATGCGAATCATTCTATGCAATTATTATCCCTAGACTTATATAAAAACTATATTCATATTAAATATAAGAAATCAATTTATTAAATAAAATACTTATTAAATAGAATATTAATTTATTAAATAGAATTTTTATTAAATAAAATATTAATTTATTAAACGTAATATTTATCAAACAGAATATTATATTACTTTATTAAATATATTTATTAAATAAAATATTAATTTATTAAATAGAATATTTAATAAATAGAATATTAATTTATGAAATATAATTAAATATAATTTATAAAATATGAATATAATATTATATATCATATTAAAATGAAATATGAGCGAGAACGCGACGCTAATTCCTCTCTCACGAAAATCCAAACGATCTTTTTGTTATCCTTCGAAAAATCTCCAAAAGCATTTCCACTATTGTTCACTCGAACGCGATTGTTACGAATCACGTCTACGAAGCACGGCTTCGAAATCGTTCGTCGTCATTCCCGGCACGATTCGAGACGGCCGGCTCGCATTAGCGGCTCCATTAATCACAATTACGTGAATTCAGGTCCTGGCACCGCGTGCGTGCATGCGTGCGTGCCACTCACGTGCGCTAAAAGCGCCCGCAAGTGTGTATACACGGGCAGTATGAGTGTGTGTGTGCTTGCACACAAGCGCACAATTTATTTATTGTGTGATAAAAATACTACCGGAGCCTCCTCTCTTGTCGTCGCGTTCGCAACGGATGGATTAAATCCCTTCGCGTAATCTCCGTACCGTATATATACAGAAAGATTCTCGACAATCATCTCCTCGGATCGTCCGCGGAATTCGCGCGGTCAACGAAATAATTCTCGCGGACGATCGTCTCTCCGATTCACCGGAGACCATTCATTCGCATACCAGGAAGATCCTCGTTGATATTATCCTTTATATCCGTATATTGCAAGCCGAATATTTCGAGGAAACAAGATATCCTCGAAAAAAAAAGCGATACTATAATGATATTATCAAAAATTTTCAGTGTAGAATTAAACTATTAATTTTTAATAATTTATTGTCGATAAAAAATTTGTAATTAATTTCTAAGTAAATTTATAATTAATTTTTAATATTTAAAACGCAATTGTCAAAAAAATAATTATCTATAATCAATGAAAAAAAAAAAAAAAAAAAATATAATTCTTAAAATATATATGTAAAAAAAAAAATATCTTTTATATCAATCTTTTCGAATATTAATTTTTAATCCCCTACACACATATACACATTTCCTAATCATAAATTATTAACATAAATTATTAATTAAATATTTGCATATATATACGTTTAGTCAAATTATATATTCATGTATATACATCTGTGTGTATAAGTAAAGAGATGAACGTTAAACTTCAAACGTGAATCATCTATATGAAAATATGTCGGGTATATCAATGACAAGCGTGAATGGAAGCCCGTGAATGAAGTTCGACGTTCACTCGTACGTGGCAATGCATCGACGTGTATGTAAACGTGACTATCGTTAAAGGCATCATGACTCGAGCGACCTTTAACGCGGATCATCATCAGCGATGCAATTCGCGCGCGTGCATAGAAAATACACTCATCTGTATTTTCTATACCTAAAAAGAACGAATTTAATACTCATACTATGATCTAACGATAAGAGGAGAGAAAAAAAAATAAGTATTATTATTAAGAATATTATTACTTTCTTTTACAGTTTCTTATTCATTACGTTTGTTTTATTATATTTATTTTGATGAGGTAAATAGAAGGAGGTTTTTTTTTTTATAAAGAAGATAAATTAATGAATTTTTCTATAGTTATTTTAATGGTGTTAAGATTAATTAGAGGGTCATTATTAACTTGAATTTTTTTTTTTTTTGATAACTATTTTATGTATATAAATATTGATGTAAAAATAATAACAATATTTATATTATTTGTGGGGATAATTTTAGGATATTTTGTTTATTTTAAGAATCCCTCGATTTCGATGTAATCTCATCGTCAAATTATTTATTAACGTAGTTTTTCTCCTTTAAGCCTTCACAAATAATTCACACACAGCGTATAAGAATTTTATTCGTCGTTTTTATCTATGGATTATATTTCCTTGTTCCTGCACCTTTAAGTCAATTCCACTTGATTGATGATCCGGTCCAGATCCACCTGAACACCAGCAGATTGCTCAAGAGTGTGGCTTAAGTGTCTCTCTAGAATTGCCGAGGCAGAGATCGCTTCGCAAACGGGCGGAAGAAGAATTGCCCGACGTAATGGACGCGCGATTTTTCGCAATCGCAAATGGCACTGAGACTGCCGGGAGAGAGAGAGAGAGAGAGAGAGAGAGAGAGAGAGAAAAAGTCGTTCCGCAATTTTGTGGAAGGAGGCCCCCCGAGCGATTCTCTCTCCTCTTTAGCGCGAGATACGATCCAAGGCGGCGATCCTGATTAGAAACGCGACTATTGCCAAGGTGCACGTGTGTGCAATGATTACGCAACGAGAGGTCCAGTAGATAATTTCCTGTCTAACTGCAACACAAAACGGCAGGAAGTGGTCAGTCGATCGACGTCACGGACCTTGTATGCACTAATACTTTGTCAATCGATCTTAACGTTTATGTATAAGAGAGAGAAAATTGATATATCCGTTACGCTGTATATTTTTTTTTATTATCGATTAAATGTAGATAAATTTTCTGTAAAATAAAATTGCCTTTTTATTAAAACAAAAGTTAGGAAAATTATATCTTTTGCTTGTGATAATTAATTTAAATTTTGTGAGTGTATAAGATGATAAATTATAAAAAATAACGTCTTTAAAAAATTTTAAATTATCTATAATATTTTTTAATATTTTTATATACATATCATTGCGTTCTATTTAGCAGAATATATGTTATCATATATTATACTTATATTATATTAATATAATATAATATACATTAATAATAATAATAATATAACATATATTCTAATAATATTTATTATATATTAGGAATAATATAATATATCATATTATTATTATAATATATCGTATTATTATTATAATAATGACTGTCCCAGAAAAGAAAATTCGATAACACAAATTTACTTAAATTCAGATTCTTCAACTTATATTCCTCAAGAACTGCAAAAATTCCTGTAACGATTCCCTTGTTTCGCATACCTGCATTGTATTTTCAAGAAAACACGACGGCCCCGACAACGGATTCGACCTCCAGGGAGCGCAAAACGTGGAGAAGACGCGTATAAGGTGTGGTCGGACGTCGAGAAGACGCGTGTAGTATTTGCTCATCGAGGAACTTTTACGGCGCGGCAGGGACGTACTTATTCACCATCGTCAGTTAAAATTTTTCTCGAGAGAGTACATAAATGAATTTTCTCTCAAATGCGTATTCAAATTTGCCTCTTCTGGCTTTGCTTAGAGGGATGCAGCCGCAATTATTTTTTCCCTATGGCATTTTATTTAAATTTTTTGTGCTCCAAGTATTTTATTATTATTTTACAATTTTATATAATATTTAGAAAATTTTTTAAAGTCCTCGAAAAGTTTTAATAAAAAACCAAATAAGATAAAGAAGAATATATAATTGCAGCTGTGTGTTTCTTTAAGTATACAAGTGACAGATGATTATAAGTGACAGATGATTATAGGTGACAGATAATTATATTAAATCTAAATTTTTTTAAAAATTATGGATATAAAAAATTTAATTTTATTCTTTCAAAACGAAAATTAAAGAACTTGAAAAAAAATATATAAATTCATAATATACTTAAATACATATACATATATATATATATATATAATATTTGCAGTTCTTCACTCTTTGTTTTAAAAAAGTAAATAAATTTTTTTCGTGGTCCCTTAAAAAATTTAGAAAATTTAGATAATAATTATATTTTACATATAAAAGTAATTAATTCAATTCTCTTCTATTAAACTTAAAACGTGGCTTGCCCACCTGTTACACCTCCTCGTCGCGGCGTTCACGGTCACCGTGTAAGGCACGTAATGCGAATTGCGTCCCATTGTGTGCACATATGGACGCACGGTCGTGTATACACGACGGACCCGCCGTTTTCTTCGTTATGTGCCGCGGTAGTTCGCGATGTTTACTTTGACGAGCGCGGTTGTAAAGTTCGCGAACGATTATGCTTTTTTTTTTTATTCCCTCTCCCGAAGTAGAAAAGACCCGCGAGGCGGCGATTCTTACTCGCGAGTTCTGAGCCATCGTGCTACCGTAACGACACATTGTAAATAAGACTCGACTGTATAAAATAAAATTTTGATTTGACAAAATATATTCAGCGAAATCCTGGAGGAAATAATGTTAAATATGGAGAAATATGGAGAAATAATGTTAAATATGGAGAAATCTGAGATCTTTTTTGACGTTTACATAGCAGTCCAAGAAAGCTGTCAAAACATATTACGATTCAAATGCTGATCAGAAAAATAAATATATTTATATTATTTATAATTATATTTATAATTATATTATATTAAAAAATTATAATTATATTATATCATTGCCAATTTTTGTATTATGTAAGAAAAATGTAAAATTGATAACTCTATCATATCTTGGGACACTTATTTTTTGCATTTAATTGGCAAAGCAATTTTTTAAATGTCTCGTTCTTTGAGAAAAAGCCAGAACCCTCTATCAAAGTTTTAAAAATGAGATAACTAACTTCTCGGCAAGGTTCGAGAAAATTCTCTATCACGTAACATGTAAGGAAATCCATTATCGTAATCTCACGTTGTGCGGCGGAATGCAATATCATTCGCATTAATGCGTAACGGCGGCAATTTATTGCGCACGATGTTTTTTAGATCCGAGTTAATATTTTCGCGCTCGAGAGGCGAAAGACTTCTCTCTCGCTCCTGCTTTAAAACTACCGCTCGATTCCGTTCTCCTTTTTAATCTGCTCGCAAATGGGCGGTACTCGCCGCCGCCGCCGCCGCGGTTATTCATCGGGCCTTGAGCCGTTCGTTAAATTATCGCGAAATTTTCGCTGACAACCGGCGTGATTGCGATTTATGTGAAGCGATCTGAAAGATATTTTTTATCAGTTCGTTAGCTCTTTCACCTTTATACCGGTCTTGCTTATATACGTGCCTCAAGCCTTCCCTCATCGTGTAATTAAAAAAATTTCAGACTTTTTCCTTTTCCTGCTACTTTATCGACGATAAATGTTCCCTAGCAGAATTGTAACATTCCCGCAATTAAGTGCTATAATTATATCACCGAGATTAAGTATAATCCTGTATGAGTGTAATGTATAATTTTTATGAGAGATACAAGCGCGAAATTAATTGCATATTTAAAGTTACCTTCATTTAAAAATAAAGTATTTAACGTAATATAGATGCATGGAATAATAATATTTATATATTTAATATTCGTATATTTTTCATGTAAAAATAAATATGTTGACATAAGTAATATTTTTTAACAATAAATAATAATAACAATTTCTTTTATAATGTGTGTTATACTTTGTATAATGCTTCATTTTGCAAAAATAACTGCATTACATCATTTAATTCAAGATATTATATAATAAAAAGATAATATAATAAAAAATATAAATATAATATAATATAAATATAATAAATAGAATAAATAATAAATATAATAAATATAGATATAAAAATAATATAAATATAATAAAAAAAATTTACACACTCTAAATGATAATAAATTGCTACAAAACACGTATGTATTTCATTCTGGGCGATAAAAAGATTTAACAGATTAGATTCAAGGGTTTCATTCGGAACTTGAAAATTCACGAAGAGCGATATAAAAAAACGGACACCAAGAATCTCTTTTTACAACGTAAAGGGAGCTCCTTTTTTGCCCAAAAGGTCGTCCTGGGCCCCTCGTGGCTCTCGCGATGTCTCATTATTCGGGAATTCCACCTCCGACGCGCATAATAATCGCGAATATTCGCGTGATCCACCGGATCCTCCGCTCGTATTCCCGCTTTTCATACGGCGGATGGATCCGGACTCGTCCGCCCGCAAAAAACGCGCACGGATGGCATGGTTTTTGGCGTGCCTCCTTGCCAAGGGGATCGGGCCGTAAAATTAGCATAACTCCAATATATTATCCGCCTGTCCGTGAACGAGTCACAAAGTCCCGTGCTTATGCGCGCCCATGCGCCCTTTTACGCGCCGGCTCGATGCCGGATCGAAAGCGCGGTTTCATTGAAAATAAGCTTGTCGATGGCGCGGATAATTGCGTGTACGCAACGACACCTAAAGACGGCCACGCGACCTTGCCTGCAAATGCAAAAAATAAACGCGATAATCCTCCTCCCTGATAATCGTCATCCGAAAACCTGTCATTCAGAAAATCGACAAATTCCTCGCGAAGAAAATAAGACTGTTTATTAGAGCCTTGACAGCTGCGATTCTGTGAAGGAGAGCCACGTGGGAATTTATTCCCTTATAAAAGACGTCAAATTTAATTAAAGAAAATACTCGTCGATTTATTCTCCCTCTCTGTCTCGCACGCGTCATAATTTAGAATTAAGAAAAAAAAAAAAAAAATGTGACAGGTGAGATACATGTTTTCTCATGTTTTGACGTTCGTTTGAGAAAAACCTGTCAGTGTTTTTTCATCGAAAAAACATTTTAAATATATTGTAATATTTATTTAATATTAATATTAATATTTTTAATATTAAATATTAATATTAAAAAATATTAAATATTTTAATATTAATATTAAAAATGAATCTAGTAACAATTCATGCGACTGTACGCTCTCTTACTTCGAGAATTCATCGTCAAAGACGTTGAAAGAAAATCCGATAAATTTTGATGGAAGGCTGTGCGACCCAATCTCGACAAGAAAAACCGGTCGCCGCGTACTCTGAAGTAGATGGTATTCTCCCGATATCCGATATCCATTTTTGACACTCGATACCTAACTGGACCAGTCGTCGTCCCTCGAAGGTACGAATTCGAAGGAGAGAGAACGAGATCGAGAGGAGGAGGAAAGTCTTTTTCTATTTTTCCTGCC
Source organism: Cataglyphis hispanica (assembly GCF_021464435.1). Lineage (NCBI taxonomy): Eukaryota > Metazoa > Arthropoda > Insecta > Hymenoptera > Formicidae > Cataglyphis > Cataglyphis hispanica. The sequence continues at coordinate 2,507,640 of NC_065964.1, forward strand.
GACGTTGTCGGCCGCCTGTCGCATCTCATCTTTCTCCGCAGGTTGCGGCGTTGTATTCCGACACGCACGGAGACGAAAAACAAAAATCGAGACGCGACGAAATACGCACGAAAATCACGCACCGGAAAATATATCATCGGACGATCGGTTCGAATTTCCATCGCTCTGTATAAGCGCCCCTTCCAGTCAAGTTGCGGTGGTAATGCAATATTCCTTATTTTCATATATATCTTCAATCATCTATGGCAAAAATATTAAAAATTTAACAAAAGTATTTATAATGAAACATGAATTACGAAGATATATTTTAATTTGAAATAAATTTCTTTTACAAAATTCTTTCATTATTTTTTTATAAAGAATTATATTCATAAAAATTTTTATTCCAAAATTAAATAAAAAATTAATGCAATATTATAACCGCATTATTTACAACAATTTCCATAAAGTTTCTAAAAAATTCGAATAAGAGAAATTTAAATAAATTCAATATAAATATAGAGGAAAAAAGTCCCATGATGCGGGCGATATTAATATAATAATTAATTTTATTGTGCTATTAAATTTGTATTATTGACTATAGGCATCATATTCGGATATTTAACGCCTAATATTGTTTTCCCTTCGATTAACTTTAAATAATGACGTAAGACGAAAAAATTCCACTATTTTCTTGCATGCACACCGTCGGTGGTCTTCAAAGAGGACGATGCTCGTCAAAGAAGGGTGCCATTACCGCTGGCACCCGCTGTAATTGTATGCTCCCCTCTTACTCGATCGCGTCCCCAGACAGGGTCGGATCTATACGGAAACTAACAAATGTACTTCAAAAAGCACCGCACTATTTTAAAAATATTTATATATTAATTAATTACATTAATTAGATTATATTTGTCATGCATAGAAAAATTTACGCTGATATCTTCTTGCTCATAATTTTGCTGGGACATTTAAAAATATTTTTGTTGGGTCTCTGAATCTGAAAGACAGGTAGACCATAATTTCAGAATGTAATTTTCTTTTTTAGAACGATATTTTGGGTGGGAAAAAAAAATTCACATTCCAATAGAAATGCTTTAATTTTGTTTTTGCTCGTGATTACATGCTTTCGCCGAAGATAGCGAAAATATATTCAGCTTCGAAAAGTCACACTACTCTCGTCCCTGTCGAAGGCCCCGCAGACATCCGCAGGCACATGTTGAACGCGCGTTTTACGACGCACCGGAAAGTACTTTCTGTCGCCGATATATTTGCCCGCCCAATGAACCAGAGATAAACAGTGGGGGTTACAGATTCGCGACGGTCGTAAAGGAAAGTTAGTTTTCGGATCAGCAGAAACGCGACATTTTTTCCTTCGAATTTCGCTAAATTTACCTAAAGCTACATGTGAAAGTGACGAAATATTGCAATGTAAAAATAGCACGTTTTACTGTCAAATTATGCAGAAAATTAAAAAAGTTGTAGAATAAAACAGACAATGATATTAGTTAAATTTATTGTAAAGCTAATAAATTTATATCATATACTTCATACAATAAATATATTTTAAATTTTCATTGACATTTTATATTTTTTAATGTGTAAGGAAAAAAAAAAAAAACGATTTTTTTGAGTAAACAAACATCGCATACTCTTTGTGTTACATCATCCAGCGCGACGCGGTATAATTTACTACAGGGTGAATCATAAATTACATTTTATTAAGCATTTAATATGCGGCGATGCATGCTCATGTGTGTGTGCTTAATATCATGATATTATCTCGAGAAGCACCATTTAAAAGACATAAATTGTTATTTTCTGCTAAGAGATATAATTTTTAATTAAACCCCTTAATTAAAATATCAACTTGAGATATCAACAGATCGAGTTCTATCAAAGTTATTAAATTTTTGCTGAATGATTCTGTAAACGATAATAGTGAATTCTTTTCCGTGATCGACAGTTTTCACACCTGAATAGCATGACATGATATCCCTTTCTCGATGATGGATCCTTCTGGGATCTCGAAAAAGCTTCGCAAAGCTTATGCAGGTATGCGGGGCCCTAAGTCACGAAGCCGTCTACCTGGCTTTTGTTTTGACCGTTCTCATTGGGGCCGCCCGAGGGCAGTCCCCCATCTCGCGTTTCAAACTTCAAGGATCCGCAAAGAACACGGGGCTATTGTTTTCGGAAATCGAGCAGGTCCAACAGAAATGGAGGAAGGCAGGGTAAGATTGGTAGATTGGAAACTCTATTGTATTATAATGAACATTACGGATGTTTGTCTATAAGAGTGGGACTAATACCTCGTTTCTATTGTGCAATTTATGGCTATTCGTTAGCCGGCCATACTGTTTTCCAGAGGTACGCATTTGGCTTCACGTTTGGACAGAAACAAGTTTCCTCTCTTCGACATATCATGAGATTGTATCTTAAATAAGGTGTGGCTCGTACAAAAAATTCTCGCACCGAAAATTTATAAAAAGCCGCAATTAAAATTGCATCTTTATACAACGCGTGCAATTAAAAAAATATGACAAAATAAATATTGAAAATTTCGTAATATAACAAATATTAATTAAAGAAACTACAATCGCTTTATTTATTTTCATACATTTTGATCATATATAATAGTTTCTGAAATTTGTTAATGTTTTATCTAATATAAAATAATTGCGAATTATTAATTCTTGCTATTATGTTCACAATATTATTACAATAATTATTTTATATGTCCAAATTTATATATCAATTTTGCGAAATAAATCAATTTATTTTATTAAATTTTCGATCTAAATTATATCTGTCATAAAAGTTTAGATATATCATGAAAAAAAAATATTTCGTTTTATTTTATTATACGTCAAATATATTCTAAAATAAACGGGAATATTATATGCAATGTGCCGTTATCCTTGAAAAGATCTACGCACGAATATTGAATCGCAGTAAATTTCTGTGATCCATCGACGAAAAAAAAAAAAAGACCGTCGCGGCCTCTCTCGAAGGCTACGATCGAGGAAAATCTTTGGGGAGCATCGGCGGATGCAGCTGTTCGTTCCGATACTATCGATTCCTTAGTATGCGACGACAAGCAACGACAACGACGCGTGGTGTATCCGTGTAACTGTGCACAGCCCTGCAAGGGCCCTCCACAGGACGAATGGAACATCTGCCCGTGGTCCGGGGGCCCTTCTCCAAACACCACCACCTTGCACCATATTACATAGGGGTCCGTGGCATATGTACTGTCAGTGTCGCTGACATTGACCGGACTATGTTACACGTAGCACGTTTTATTTTAAATTCAAAAAATGTAGATAATTATAATGAAAATGATAATTAATTAAGACTCCAAACATGAATTTTGAACACTTATTTTGACTATAATCCGAAGAAAAACAAAAATTTATTACAGAGTAAAAAAATTATGCAATTTAAGAACATTAAGAAGGAATTTATACATTAATTTCGATTAATTTCAATTTAAATATTATTTTCTTTTATATAAAGTAAGCGAGATTATGCTTAGATTAAAAATGTAAAAAATATATATATTCGATAAACTTGAGAAAATCGACATACAGACAAAATACTGCACAATTGTTTATATTTAAAGAATATAATCCTTTTATTCTTAGAAAAGAGAGTAGAGAGAGTATATAATTCATAAGCATTAACTTGTAAATTTAAAAAGTGGATAAATATATAAAAGAAAAAATAATATTAAAATAATATAATTCATATAAGTTTTATTTAATTCTTTCAAAAAAAAAAAAAAAAAAATTATAAAATAGCATTGGCTTATATTGTTTGCAACAATGTTAATAAATGCGACACATGCGGGCATTCAAGTCCCGGCGAATTCAGCAACTTCGATGAGATATTAAGGTATGACATGTGCTTTTAAAGAGAGAGAGAGAGAGAGAGAGAGAGAGCATTACATTTTATTAAAAATAAAATATTTCTCTCCACGACTTGGATAAATATAAACTTATTTTATACAAAATTTCTACAGAGAAATTTAAGAATTGTCCAATTCAATTTTTTTATTACTTGTCAAAAATATTTAATTTTATATTCTTTGATGGCCTAAAAAAGTTTGCAAGCAATATGGCTTCATGTTAAGTTATCAGGCATGTTTATATTGCAATAAAAGTATTATCTCTCGCTTAGAAAATTGGCGTTATATATAGTGTGATGGTAATAAACACACATCTCCTTCGAAATCTCGAGACTTTGCCGTATATCATTAAACGAATACTGCCGCATATAAAATCGAAAATAGCACATACTTTTTTCCTCTTGTGACGAAACATTGATTGACCATAAAACTAGTACAAATCACGCCGTGGGAGACGGAAAAGTATTAATCGCGCAGCATGTAGCTTAGAAATAATTCTTCCGAATGAATGAAGCAAATATGTCTGCATTTGTTCATAAGAGAAATCTATCTGCGAAATTGAAAAAAACGGAAATTACACTACCACAAGTAAAAGCTCGTTCCATTTTACAATCACATATACTCCTAATAAGGCCTATATTAATCTCGTCCTCTAATCATCCCCAAATCATTATCATTTTTTGGATAAAAAGCTTCATCTAAATCTTTGTCCAATAATTCACATTATATTCGTCTATTTTTTCTATTTATATTAATTAATAAATTTAATTATTAAATTAATTAATAAATTTTCAAAAAAAACTCACGTCCCCTATTCAATGATAAGAACAAAGGAGCAAAAGAAAGGCGAATAAATTCGAAAGCCATTTAGATAGAAAGAGCAAATGGAAAATCGAGTGTGGAATGAAAGACAGATGGAATTTTGCCTATCAGCCGCAATAATTATAAATCTCATTTCCTCGCGGATTCGAAAAAAAGAAAAGACGAGCGCGAGATAAATAACAGAATTCCACAACGGTACATTGATTTGCGAATCGTTAGTTATTACGAGGCTAGTCCTTTAATGAACGCACGGCGCGTCGTTTACAAACGCAACGATTACGAATCGGTGAAGCGTTAAAAGTATCTTCGGGGTTCTTTCAAGAACCGAAGGTACAGTTACGTGCGGGATCTGCGCATACACGTGGGATGTTTGCCGCGCCAGGTGCATTTATCTTAGCAATTATGTACGTATAAAGAGGAGACCCGATGATTTTTCAATCCCCTCCATGGAAACGATTTAACACCATCGCGACCCATCAGAGATAAATATTTTTAAAAATTTCAAAAAATATATTAAATATTACAAGTTACAAATTTATGATTAATAATAATATATATACTATTACGACTGATTAAAAAATTTATTGATACGATCAGATTTCTACTATCCCCATGCGTACACAAATAGACATGTCATTGACGAGCACGCGAAGCGGCCAGGCATCTCTCATGGCTAACATAAAAAATGACTCCTAGCTTTTTCAAATCCGTTGTTAGACGATCCTCTCGAAATTCTACTCACGTTCGAAAGTGACGTGAGCTGCTCGTGAGAGAACGATGGCGACACGATTGTTTCGTCTAGCGAGCGTTATACAACTTCAACTTCCTATCAGATTCGTGTAGCAAACATAAAATGCTAAGAGAAAAATACGAAGGGAGATAATCTGAGTTACCTGTTAGTTTTCAAATTCAATTATAAGCTGCGATAAATTAAAAAACGAATTTAAAAACGTATAATATACATATTTTCTCTTAAAAATAATATTCGTATTAAAAACAAACAGTATAAATTATTAAAAACCGACAAATAATTAAGGATTCAAAGTCATAATAATTGTAAGTATATTACAAGATAAAATTAAATCTAAAAATCATAGATAGTTAATAATATAAGAATTTTTATATGTGAAATAAATTTTAGAGATATAATATTGATATAATAATATACTATTGATGTAATAAATATAAATATTTATATTATATTTAGAAAATTAATAAATGACATTTAATACTTTTTTTATAAAATTAAATTTATCATTGATATAATTTATCTATTACTCTACTCAAACTTTTACGTAATATTAATTAATAATAAAATATTTATCTCAAGTTTGTTACCATAAAATGTTACATATAAAATTCTCTTTTTCTAATTTATTTTTTCCAATTTTCTGAAAGCGTAGCCGGAAACTATCTCACACATCCGGTAGAGAATTTCTCGCTAATCCTGAAACCGGGATTCATAAAAGAACCGCGAGTAAATAACGTTCGTGGCATAGTGTCAAATATTGTCACGCCTTATCTCACACGTGCGTTTCTTACTCTCGGTTATCGCGCCAAGAAAGGAGTATCAGCTATCTGATACAAAGCAAGCAAAGGCGCAGAAAGGTCTGGACATACATTTCTCTTTCACGAGAATTGCAAAAGACTTAAAACAAGTTACAATTTATGCGTTACTCTATTTTGTCAAATGCTAATATATTTTCAATATATCAGATAAGCAAAGAGATAATTAAACGAATCATTTACTGTATGTAATTAAATAATAAAATATGTTAAATTCAGAATTTTTTTTTAATAAAAATAATAATAAAATAATAAAATAAAAGTAATAAATCAAGTAAAATAATAATAAAGAATGCACGACTTCCTCTTCCTTTTCTCTCTCTCTCTCTCTCTCTCTCTCTCTCTCTCTCTCTCACACAGATTTCTTGCGAAATTAATTTTACATTCTACTGAAAAATTTTAATGTGTGTTGAGTGAACGTAATGCACTCTCAAGGCGCTGCAATTTTCAACAAAGTGTATTACACGTACTATGCCCCGCCAAAGAAAGAGAAAGTTCATACCTTACGGCAGTTAAGTAACTCGCTATGCAGCTAATCCCCAATGAAGATCAGCACGAGAGTTATGATTTATGACAGATAATTAATAAAGAAGGCAGAGCAATTCAATATCTCGCGGATTTAAGCCCACGCGCGGTGTCATCGCGATATTAATTTGACGAGGAGAAAAATTTCTTAAACGTGTCCTTTTGTGTATACTTCCTCTTTATAAAAATATAATAAAAAATATTTTACACAATGTGTTGTAATTAAATTATTCTCTCATTCTACACAATATAAAGTAATTGATTTTTATAATAAAGTAGCAATAAAAATCAACAAATGTTTTACGATTTATTAATTCTAAATAATTTACTTTCTTTTTTTTTAAATTTTAAATACACCTTGGGAGAGCTCATAATATTTACAATCCGTATATTTGTTTGACGTGTAATAAATGAGATTTTTTTTATAGAGCATTTAGTTAACGAATCTATTTAATACTTTCTCCGACATACTGAAAAGGTTAAGACTCTCGCGAACTCGGAGAAACTAACTCACATTAGATATCACAGAGACTGTCTTAGAATGTACGTATTATATTGCGATGAAGGGAAAGAAATTACTGCCACGAATAAAAACGTTCAAATCTCATTTAGCGTGACTGAATTAATACACCTACGTAAATTTACTAGTCATCTTGATCGATTATTGTTCCGAGACACGGAATTCCCGAGAATCATTCGCGTGCGCTTATTATCTCCACTCATGTAATTACATGAGCGATTCTGGGCAATGTCAAACGTAAATTTCAATCAGCTGACATTTTCTGAATGAATTATGTCATTTACGATTTACCGACTCTCATTCGCAATGTTCATTATTTCTCACATACCTTTTGTCAAACAACAAAAATATTCACTCGTTAATATTACGATTAAACTTTCAAGTAAAATCTACTTCAAATATCTGAATATAAACGAGCAAATGAATCATTCTGGTCAAAAATAAAATATATTCCGCCACGCATTCCACGATTTATAACGATCCGCCCCTTCCTAAACGTGAGAACGAAATAATCTCTGGATATGTGCAAAATTGCAAATCATGCCCGCGGTTCGCCGTGAATAGGCTCGAAGAAGCCCTTCTAGGTCGATGTAAGGCCTCAGCCTAGGGCCATTACACTTAGTGTATCCCCTGTGTTCTTGGGCCTCACGATAATAAAGTCGACGTCGGTCGGGCATGCCAGTCGCCCCGGCGTACGTATGAATAAGTACGCATAATGTGTGTGTGTATGCAGGAACGTATCTATATTCATGCACGGGTATCGCCGCGGGGCACGACCGAACAACAATACTTGCGAGGAGCCGGCTTGCCCGGAGCCCTCCTCCGGTACATATACGAGAGCAGCATAAGGTTCCCGCAGACCTGGCCATTATGCAAAGGAACCGGCCACGTAAGTTAATTAGTTTATACCTACAGCGAAGCACTGAGAAACTGTAGTGATAATCGGCGCGCAAGTATGTACTTGACAGAGAAAGAAAGGAAAAGGAGGGAAGCTTATACTGGACGTTACTTTATATTTATGATAATAATAATCTCACTGTATATTGTCATTTTTATAGAATTTATTCGACAGAAAAAATATTTAATGAAGAGCCTGCATCCTGAATAAGGACTTTTGAGAAATTTTTTAATGCATGATTTTATGAATTTTTTATAATTGACATAATTTTTGTTTAAATTTAACAAGCTTGGAATTAATTTTATTAATTTAAATAATTAGTAAGCAAAAGTTAATAAAGGCACATGCATACATATACTGTAATCTATAACATTAATGTATGTGTAATTTTTTTATAAAATCACCTTTTTATAAAAGAGCTTATAATTAGATTTCTTATTAACATCCAAATCTTTGAAAAAAAAAAGTTTAAACTTTTATATAAAAATACTGAATTTATAAAGAGTTTACAACAATAATATATTTTTAAAAAATATATATTATACAGCTGTATAATACTTAATTAATTCAAACATGCCAATAGGCTCTGTTATATATTTATAGCGTATAAGAGATCAAAGAAAGTGATTTATCATGCAGATTGTAGTACAAAACGCTGCCAATGAGAAGTGTATTAAGAATTAATTAAAAGTCCCGCGGATATAATACGCCAAGGTGAAATTGACAGTAAAGTGGGCGTGGCAAGGGAGAAAGATATATACATATATATAATCGATTGCAAGATACCTCTCGATATCCAATCTCGGACGTAACCTGCATAAAGGGAAGTGGCAAGAAGAAAGATCGTGACTTTGGCTACGCGAGAGTCTCGAACGGATAATTATTATCACGGGGAGACGCGCGCGAAGACAGAGAGGGAAGAGGTGGAAGCGAGATGACAGAACGAAGAGAGAGAGAGAGAGAGAGTCCCGGCAAGGGAGGGGCGAGATGAAGCGGAGGAGAAAGGTGTTGGATGCGAACACGTTGATCCGAGGCAGAGATGGTTCAAGGATCAATACACATGCACATTCTCTGTTAGTGAATCTACCTCGCTGTCCTCCCTCTCTCTCCCTCCCTCCCAGTATCATCTCGTCGGATCCCTTTCCCTCTCCGCTCCTTCTCTTTCTCACTCCTTTGCCTTATTGACCCCAAATACCAACGCACGTATTAAGTACTCGTCCGACGATTCTTTCGTGACGGGCGCACAATATAAATGTCTATATACGCGCGAATAAAGATAACACTTATACATATATTTAAAAAGAATTTATTATTAAATTTTCCTTAAATATTTTTCGTTTAAGTTTAAAATAAAAAATCAATCTAAATAATATTTTATACTTCAGATTATATTTTACTGTGTGATTGACGTCAAAATAATTATAATTATATTACAGTAATTATATTATAACTACATTACAATATATAATAATATTATAATTATAATATAATTATAATACTATATATAATATATAATAATATTATATAGTAAATATATAATAATATATAATAATATAATAATAATAATTAATAATTATAATAATTTAAAAATTTCGCGACCGCTCGACTATCTTTTCGTATCTCGGATGAATGTCAAAGCAACCCCCCGCTAGAGAAACGCTTCCCGTCAAGGGGACCGCCGTATAGTCACGGTGAAAACGTCGTCGGTTTACCTTCGTATCTCGCACCTGCCGCTGACAGGATACGTCGAGGTATTCTTCGTGACTCCGATGCGGACCACCAGGACAGTTTTTGCGCGCCATCGGTAGCGACAATCGAGGTCTTGCCGCGGTAATTCGTCGCCATTCGATCACCATATAAGAGTACGCGTACGAGAAAAATAACGGGAGCGGGAGACAAATTATCGAAATAACGAGCGTAAGAAGCGGAGAGAAATATCGCGAGCTCCGCCGGCTTTAACGAGAGCCAAATTGTGACTGATTTCTCCTCTGACCGCTGTCGCACGCACGTCACATTTGTTTTTAACCATTACATCGTTGTCGCGCCTACCGTGAATCGACGATGCGAGAAGAAAAACAAAAAACAAAAAAACATAAACATAGCGTTCGAAATCGATGACCCGCACGTGTAATTACGCGTGACACTTATCTTCCTGTCTATTATACTATTTAGTCAACGCTGGATGTAATGACAGGGACTTTTGCGATATCACAGCTGATTTGCAAAGCTACTCGTTCTATTCTGTCATTGTACCAAGAATGTTGTATTTCGAATAATACAGGATATACATTTATAATTCTAAACGCATAAGTTACTCGACTTACCGACTGTTTGCAGTATAAAAAAAAAATTATCAAAGAAAGGATTTTGTTTAAAAAATTCCCTGAGTTCCATTAAAATTCCATAAGAATTCCCTGATTTTTCTAGATGCAAATAAAATCCCTCATTCGATCCGAAATGTGCATCATACAAATTTATTACGGTATTATAAAAGAGCATCTTCACTTTCTCTCTCTCTCTCTCTCTCTCTCTCTCTCTCTCTATATATATATATATATATATATATATATATATATATAATATAATAATTTGTAATCTCACAATCTCTCAAAATAATTTCAGATGAATACTTAATAACTTTTAGCTTCTCAAGCGACTAAAGAAAGGAGCGGAAATGTACTATCCACCCTGAAAACAAAATGCCACCCTTTCCCAACGCGTTCCGTCACGCTCGGGGACTTATCGAAAACGCACCTGGCAATCGATAATCGTACAAAGGTCCTTCACGACCCAAAACGGTCACAAGACCAAAAAAGGAGAATATTTCGGGCACGCGTCGTATGCGATCAATTTGAATAATAACTGCAAATTCCTTATATGCTATATTTCTTAATTAATCTTACTTTAAAAAAATATATATATATAACCAATATATCCAAGTTAATTTATTCTTATTTGTTTATTAATTTATTATTTTGTAATTTTTTCTTTATTAATTTATTCTTTATTAATTTATGATTTTAATTATTATTTATTAATTTATAATTTATTAATTTCTTATTTATTAATTTATACTTATTTATTTTTCTTTATCGATCACCAACTTTTTCTCGTGATAAGGAATTTTCATCAAAAATATGTTTGACAAAATGTTTTCAATACTACGTTAAATAAATATTTATTATAGTCTTGAAAATCACATGAAAGCCGAAAGTGGCATGTGAACTTATTGGATCATCGAGAAAGCGTACGTTGACCCCGAGGAAGTCCATAGGAAACTTTATACAGCATCGAAGTTAAATCGAAAAATTACAAAGGCGGCAACACGCGAGCATCCTTCATCTCATGACGAGACGATCCGAGAAATTCGGTCCTGCAAACAATATACGGGTCCATTGTGGCCTGCAATGTTGGGGCCAGGGGGGGGGAGAGAGATTCCCTCTTAATTTGCTAATAAAAGCACGACACAGGAAGCATACTTCAAAAGGACGCGCCCCGTTCTCTCTCTCTCTCTCTCTCTCTCTCTCGGACGAAATACTCATCGAGCGATAGAAGGAACACGCATACAAGCAGCCGCGTGAGAAATGGAGAGATTGGCGCGACCAGTTTCAATCTGATTCTGCTGCTGCATTAGCTAAGCGCCCGCTAATTGACGCGAAGTCTCTTTTCGCGTATGTTCAGAATAATGCTAATTGAAAGACAGAGTTTGCCATGCGGTCAGTGGTCGCCGAGTTTCCTCGGGATTGTCGCGAAGAAAGTTGCAACGGACCAATCGGAGCGCCGTTATCTCATTGACGTGCGGTTTGCACGATAATGCTAATTTTCATCGTCGCGCTTCGTATGAATAATGTGTATTATTCATACGAAAGTATATCGTAAAGAATCGCATATAGGGGAGTCCCATTTTAATTTATCTCTTCTCCCAAAAAAATTTTTATTTTTAATTGTAAGACAAAATGCTTCGGACAAAAGTTGTTTGGTTTGAAGGGGGTTATTTGACAGTGATTTTTTTTTATGTTGGATCAAAGTCCAAAGGGATGTTTCAACTATATTTTTTTAAATAAAATCCTCTATTTTTTATTGCACATTTTTATAGCCCTTCTAAAAGAAACATAACTTAAAAATACAAACTCTCTCTCTCTCTCTCTCTCTCTCTCTCTCTCTCTCTCTCTCTCTCTCTCTCTCTCTGATGCTTATATAATCTCGCAAATTGCAACACTTACGTCGCCGATATGTTTCGCATTTTGCTTTTTACTCATCTAACGCGGAGATCGAGACGAGATCGGGATCGGACAGCCTGATTTAACGCTAAACGAGACTACGGGGCGTGATACGCTCGCGCGCGGAAAGTGCGTGTAACGTAAGGTTTACATGGTTCGACGCCCCCCCCGAGACAAGCACAGCCGCGATCAAACGGCGTGACGTGCTTTCGCATCGACGCGATCGTCGTCGATATATATATCCTCGACGGATTCCTCGGCGTAGCTATACGGCATGCGTGAGTTCGTTTCGTCATTAAAGGGGCGCGGATAGGTGGGGTGGGAGGGGGGAGGGAAGAACGAACGGAGCGGACGAGCCCGTTGCGATTCCGTTGTAGCCGCTCACTTGCTCACCCGGCCAAGCTTGACGGAGATGCACGACCGACGATGATGATTGACGAGTGTCGCGCGCGATTATTATGGGGAAACAAAACGGAGGAGGAGGAAACGCTTGGATAACCGGGACTCGTACCGGAACATATAACAATGTGACACTTGATCGAGGGGCTGGATCGCTGAGAATTTCTTGGATGTATGTAAATATAAGATCGAAGTATTACACAGTTGAAAAACTTATTTCTTTTTTTTTTTTTTTTTTTTAATATGCTGGTTAAAATTTTCATGTTAAATATTTAATATATTCATATGCCGACTTAAATGACTGAAAAAAGTAAAAATAATACAACGTGCACACATTTTTAATTTTGTATAATAGATATGTTCCGTATTATTAATGACAGGATTTATCTGTCAAAATTTACAGAAAAAAAAATGTTGATTTTATTCTATAACAGAAAGTGATTACAGACTTTCAATAATGTTTTTTCTATGTTAGTTTTATCATTAAAAATATATATTGATTTTATACAAAATTTATTTCGAATTATTATAAAGTTTGCATTCATTTTGGATTGAAATATTAAATAATATTATTATTAGCATCACCATTTGACATATCCATATTATGCTAAATAAACAAAAATTTGTGTAGACCTTTAAGACATGCGATATATGTTAAATTTCAGCATAATCTATTTTTATTTAATTAAATTTTTATATTTTTTCTCCCTCTTCCCTAAGAAAAATTATTTAGGACATGTATACGATTATTTATTATAAAAATTAGTAAATTAAATATTTTTTAACAGTAATATAAAAATTACTGGTTTGGTACCAAAGATTGATAGCGGAGATTATTATTAAACGAACGAATACCCACAATCAACTTTACGTGACATTCAACTCCTCAGACATTTATTCCCATGGTAATGAAAAGAATCGACGACAGTATTTGCCGTTTTAACTCATAATTTTCCTCAAAAACACATAATCGTGCTTTCGTATAATAAAAATTAAATTAAATTAAAAAAAAAAACACGCGGAATCCTCAAATCCTGGGAATGCAAGGATTCGTGGCGTTTGACGGCAGGGCGTGGGAGACTCTCGACCAGCTGCTGCTGGTCGATGTTGGTTCAAGGACCATTACACAATGGTACTGTATGTGCAAGAGCGGGTGTGGGACACGAGAAAGTCACGTTTTCGTAGAGACGTACGACGAGGAAAGATGAGAGAGGCCGAGGGGTGGGAGGGGAAGGGAGACTGCCATGGGCGGGTGGGGTCATGCTTTCCGGGAAATCGAGTCGTGGATTTTATCCGCGTCCGCACGAACTTCCCGGGGGGATGCGACTTTATTATTCGCGTAGGGAATGAATTCGCGATTAAATCACCGACGATCCCGGCCACTTTCTTCCGCAATACAATTACAATATACCGTGCGTACGGTGCGTTCGTAACACGCGCGCCAATCGTGTCCGATTATTATTCGCTCGGCCGAATTTCATACCCAGACTCACAGTTTTCGGAGTGATTAAAAATAATCCGCTTTATATGGCGCATAAATTTTCCGTAAAATCTTATCTCCGGGGAGATTAAAGTCGAAAAAGATTTTTGATAAATCGTACGGAGATACACACAAGGTGCGCGAAGATTTTATTTCGCAGTCGAAAAAAACACGATTTGCATTTGGTATTAACGGTAGCGTCTTAATTAGCCCGGGCTAAAACTTGCTCCAATCTGCGAGTGAGATATTTCGCAGGAGCGAACTGAGATTTCCACGATTACGCAATCGCCTTATCGGCGAGATTGCTAATTAATGCGAGAGTCTCAAAAGTACCGCTCGAAACGATCGCGACATTCTGATCGTAAATTCCGTTCGCCGGCGCATATAATGCGACGATTTAAAAAAAAAAAAAAGGAGGAAAAAAGAAAGGAAAAACCGAATTGAGAGAAACCGCTTCTCGCGCTTGAGATTGTGACGCCCAATTAAAGTCGAGCCGACCAATGAGCGTGAAAGCGCGAGGCATGCGTTATCGTTCGGCAAGATCGCGGGCGACCGCGTTTGTGGGAGCGAAGGCGGTTTGATAAGTCGACGCTTGGGTGATTCACATGCTTGGAAAACGAGTAAGAGCCGCCTCGTATGTATGCGTTCACGTTCGCAGCGTGAGGTACGCCAGCTTCTCGATGGGATTCGCTGGAAACGGCGTTTCTCACTTACGAGAGTTGCGAAAGACGTTAACACGGGGATTCTTCTTCCTCGTTATATGTACGCCATAAGGCGAGGAAAGACTCGCCGCCGGCGCGATGCTGCTTGGAAAGAGGATCCTGACGTAACTTCCGGATGATCCTTCCGTCCGCGCCTATAACCGCGTATCGTGATTCTCAGAAATAACGGTGTTCGTAGAGTAAATAAAGTTCTCTTCATTATATTGGAAGCTTTAATATATACAGCGTATAAATAAAAAAAAAATATCAGCGTCAAAAAAATTATTTATTTATTTCATTTGGATAAATTCTAAGATATATAAATTTTATATATTTTTATACATTTTTTATTAAGATATATAAATTGTATATATTTATATATATTTTTTATTTATATTTATTATATTTATTATATATATATATATATAATAAATAAAAAAGTTAATATAGTTACGATTAATTAATAATATAACATTTTGATATTACAGCTGATAATGACAGCTTGTACACAAATGTCAAAAATGATGCAATTTTATATGAGTCAATTTATTTTTAAAATTCTTTAAGCTCATTTCTTTAAATTCTATTGGCGATTAATACATAAATAATAAAAAATATATATAAATATATACAATTTATATATACATACATAAATGATTAATAAGTTTTAATAAAGTTACATAAAAATTATTACAGAAACAAAGAACTAATAAAAGATCTGAGAAATAATTAGAATAAAATTTATTATCCGATTGAAAGGATATAATAATAATCTAGTTATATACTCCTTTTTCATATGATTCAATCAATTAAATCTCCAATTCAACTAAAAATATTTTTCCAATTATTAATTGCATATACTGAAACAATTAATTAACAAGGCGCGGTAGCCGGCGCGTTTAATGGAATGTTAGCTTTGTAAGTACGGGTTTCGATTGTTCCGTCGCGCGAGCATGTAATATGAGCCAACAGGCCGTATCTGCCAAGGGGGGCCCCGGCCTTTCATCAGACATATGTATAGGCTTCGCTGACCGCGTGAAAAATTAATCAAGGCATCGTTCCACGACGCTGGTTGTGTGTAAAAGGCGTCGCGACTACGCCGATTCGTTATCGGATGCTGGCCGTTATGGTGAAAATTAATGGCATAAATTCAACGATCGCCCTCGCGTTACCGAGCGTAAAGATCGCCGTTTTGTGTTTAATTGACGACGAGAGAACCGGCACGAATTTTACGCAAGATTCTGCAACTAACTCCTCTTTTGATCGAAATGAATTTAAAGAATTTTGTAAAAATAAATTGACCCGTATAAAATTGCATCATTTTTGACATTTATGTAGCTGTCATTATCAGCTGATATCAAAAAATATTACATTATTAACTAATCGTAACTATATTAATTTTTTCATTTTATAAAAAAATCTCCTTATCAATCATGTTATCTTCTGGTCTAACTATAATACTTCGATCGGTTCAAGTGATATCCGCAGATAATAAATCGGACGCCAGTCGAATTTCGCGGATCTAGCGAAAACGCGAGTTTCCCATGATTGTTTAGAGAGGAATTATTAATCAATCGAAGCGTACGTAAGACATGCTCATTGCCATTTATCAGACGAAGGAGCGCGTTCTCTTAACGTCGACGCTGAGGAGGACGAAAAGATGGTAGCGCAGAGCATGATTAATAGATGCGTGGCTCTTGGGAGGAAAAATCGCCGCCATCGGCACGAACAAGGATCCTTGTTCGTGCTCTCTCGCGCCTCAGGAAGTAACTGTTTTAAGCCGACACGCGGATCCGGATTGCGTTAAACCGCTTGCACGTGGGCTTCGGGAAAACCGGGTGGTCTTCTCTCACCGCGCCTCTGAATCTTTCGCCTCTTTCCGGATCACCGTCCTCGTTTCTCGGTGCTCCTTCGTCGGATCACACCGGACGTTTCGCGAATGAAGAGAATTCGCTCGTGTAAAAACTCCAGCTGACATGGGAGAATACGTCGAAACGGAGACGCGAAAAGTCTGCGTCCTCGGAGATAAGATGGAAATGAATGCAGCGTATGTATATAGTAGGGACACTTTGACACTATCGGCAAAGACAACGAGTCTATTGTTCGCATTTCTCTCGAAAAGTAAAGTGTAAAAATAATCTCTCGAAGCTGTTATATTGCTAACTCTGAATCCTTGGAATCTGAATATTAAGTGATTTAAAAATTCGGATTAAAAGGAGAATATTAAGGGAAAGAGATAATTAAAAGAAATAATTAAATAAAATAATTTTAAAAAATTATTACATAAAATCATAAAATGTACTCTCAAGTATCTATCGTTCTTAATGATCGAAATAAATATATTAAAAATATGGAATAAACAAGGGATAGATTCTAGACATTATCCTCTATAAGAATATATCGCGTATTGATTTAAAAATTCAGATTAAGGAGATAATTAAGGGAATTAATTAAATAAAATAATTTTTTTCAATTTTTTAATTTTTTTCTCAAGTACCTATCGTTCCTCATAATCGAAATAAAATTATTAAAAATATGGAATAAGTAAGGAATAGACACGATCCTCCATAAGAATACATCTCGCGCATTGAAATGTTATAAGAATACTAAAGCCATCTATTAAAAAAAAAAAAAAAAAAAAAATAGAAAGACTCTCGTGGAATTCACGTCGATCGATCACATCGTCCAAGTGGATGCAATGCGGAAAAAATCTCACGCAATCGCCTCTAGGACAGAGCCACGGACGTCTAATCGACTCTAAGGTCGCGGCTTCCGTGCTGCTTGTCTGAAAATCTCCTCTTTCTCGCGGATATGTGCGAATCGAACTCGGGAGGAATCTGCATAGGGATAGATCCTAGGCGCGATCCTCCATAAGGACACGTCGCCGTCCCGCGCGTTTGACTGACGGCACAATCCTCGATTCTTACGCGATATCACGGATACCCCTCTCGGATCTTTCCGGGACGACGTAACTGGCAGCGGGAAACGGACGGACGTGCGCGGTAGCGAGGATCCTTAATTATGCGGTTTAACGCTAGAGGCATCTATCTGTATGAGAGAGGGACGAATGCAAATAGCCGGGCTGACTCTCGATAGGATAGCGAAGGAGATCTTGCCCTTTTAGTTAGCAGATGCCGCGAGATACCCGGTCGTTTCGTATCCTTTCTTCTTGGACAGAAAAGAATGTACGCGGAGAAAGGAAAAATACGAGAAACTGTTGGATTGGAAGATACACATGGATCTGAGATCTTTCTGTCTTATTCGAAAAGATCTTTTATCTAAAAAAAACAACTATATTTCCACTACATAGTTTCAGCTAGACTATTTTCTATGGTAATCTCTCTAGTTTACTGTTTACTCAACATACCATTATAATTTATAATTTATAGAAATTTATTATAAAAGTTTTTTTTAGATAAGTTTATTTTATAGATAAGCATATTTTTTGATACATTATGTATAGTTCATCGAAGAAGAAAAGAAAGAAGGAAAAAGAGAAATAGTTTTTAATTCATCTTTATAAAAAAAATATGTAAATAACAAAAAAATATACTCTATTATTGTATCCTTTTTTAATATATATCTCATTGTCAGAATTTAATATAATAAATTTTTATTAATTTTTTAAATCAAGATTTTAATAATTTAAATCAAGATTTTATAGATAGGCATATTTTAATAGAAAAGAGAGAAAGACAGTTTTTAATCCATTTTGGTTACAAAAAATATTCAGACAACAAAAATAATATATTCTATTACATTCTTTTTTTAATATACACATATATCAAAATTTAACATTAATAAATTTTTATTAAATTTTTAAATCAAGATTCTAATAATTATAATCAAGATTTTAATAATTAAGATCAAGATTTTTTATCAAGATTAATACAACACATTTAGACATTATTATTATGACTCGAAGATCGCGCAATGATTTTTTCCTTTAATTTGTGACAAATGATACTCGGTTCCAAATTATACTCTTCGATGAACTATACATAATGTATCAACAATGTGATGCCAAGCTGATGCGGCACAACAGCTGATGCGACAGCATTCTCCGCGCTTGGAAGCGAGATTAGCGAAAATACCACGCGCGCACGTCAATGGAAACGAAAGCAGGAGCAAGTAATATACACACACACACACAGATCGCATTTCGCGTGCGCGTGTGTCCGTGCACGGCCAGTCTGCACACGTGCACGCATGCAGAGAGCTCGTGTTGCCGGCCTGAACCGATGAAAGGGAACGAGAAACCGGTTGCAGGTCGATAGCAACGACGATGACGACGGTTTCTAAGTCGCACGAAGGTTTCGAATGTCCCGGGAGTGGCGTCGAGCCGATTTCCTCCAGTATTTCTAGTCTAGCTAACATAAGCGTAAAAAGAAAAATACATATGTCGAGCGTGTTTAGAGAGTCTTTAAATCTATGTCTTAGTGCTTCGATATGCATGAAAAAATCTATTAATCGATCCTCGATTGCTACGAGGCTCTTGATAAATATGTCGATTTTAAATTCGCCGTGTTTTCGATCAGAGACGCGAAGTTAAAATGCAAATCAAATGTTTTCTGTCATGAGGAATCTTTATAATTAAAAATAAATACTTTCAATGATAATTGAACATGAATATTTTATAATTATTGGCCAGTTAAAATTTTTATATTAAATGTTTAACACATTTTTGTATTAATTTAACTCAAATGTTTAATTACTAAAATAAAAAAAGTAAAAAAATAACACAATGTGCACATATATTTAATTTTCACATAATTTACAGAAAAAAAAAAGTTGATTTTATTTTATAATTAAAGTGAGAGTGACTACACGCTGTCGAGCTGTTAAATCCCTTTTTTTCTAAATTAATTTTATCATTAAAAAAAATATTGATTTTAGACAAAATTTATTCAACACAAATTCATTTTGTGATATTGTAAATTTTCCAATTGTATAATAATTAATAGAGAGTGTTTGATTGGTTATCTAATTTTAGCAAAATCCATTTAATTATCAATCAAATTTTTGTAATTTTTTTTCTCTCTTCCCTCAAAAAAAAAAAAAAAAAGTTACTTAAAACATATGTTATTTATTATAAAAATTAGAAAATAAATTTTTTTTTTAATAGTAATTTAAGAATGTTTTGCTCCAAAGATTAAAATACTGTTACTCGCAATTACAAGCAGATACCGCGACTTTCGCAAGAAAAAAAAACGATATTTCGCGTTTATAATACGCGTTTTATACGCAATGCCTTCCGACGATATCGATGGCATTCGAATCACGACGGTGCTTTGAATATTCGCGAAACGTAACCCCTGCACCGCGGGTCTGTCTGTCGCGCGTGGCCGCGTGTCGCGTGTGAAAGCACGTTAAAGTCCGGGCGGATCAGTTTCTACAGAGAGAGAGAAGAGAAAGCCTGAGAACATAAGAGGCGAACGTCTGGAGTGCGCCGCCACCATGCTGCATCCAGAGTATATCGCGAGGTATGTGCCTATATAGTGAGCAAAGCCTGGGACGAGGTCCTCGCCCGATTCCTTAGAGCCGACTGTCAGGTCGAATCGCAGAATTATTCTCGCGATATTCGATAAAAAAAAAAAGTTAACTAATTTCTAAGGTCGAAGTAAAAAAGCAGAATTAAATGTTAGAGGATTAAAAATAAAATGTTAATTTCTAAAAATCATATGGCGTGTGAAAGAAATATTATCCATCTCGAAATTGTTGCTGCTCATTCACATTTTAAATCCTCAAAATTAAAATCAAAAAGTATAATGAAAAAATTAACAAATAAATTAATAAAGTTCATGAGAGTTATAGTTTTCATATTTCATTTTTCCAATATTATAAAAAAATTCTGACATCTTTAAATTGTAAGAATTAATCCCATTAAATATATAACTTAATTATTAATATTAATATTAATATTATAATTATAATAATAATATTAATAATTATAATGTTATAATATTATAATTATTAATATTAAAAATATACCTTTAAACACATACACACTGTATATTAATAACTATAAATTTATTTTACTAGTTACAGTGTCTTTTATATTATGAGATCAAATATCAAATTGTATATATAAATTTACAAATTATAAATAAAGTGAATTTTTATATTTCGTGAATATCTTTTATATAAAAGATAAAAATATACAACAAAATCAGCATCATCCGATAACAACTGTAAAAAAAAAGACAATTAATAAGCATATAAGGAATGAAATAGACGAACGAATTCTAAGAGAAAGAGCTCTATGATAGTTTAAAATACGAGATAATATGCGGAACAGCGATAATACGAATGCATTGTAATTATTCCCCTGTCTTTTCTCTCTGTTGGACTTTAACGACTTTCCTTATTCGCCATTTTACAACGTTATACGCAATATTCATTGCACCGATGTAAGTATTACGTCACGTTAAGTCGCGATTTATGTCTTGGCGAAAAGTCAAGATAGAAATTTATCTAGCAAAGTCAATAATTATCTTCTGCCAACTCTCATTGCACACGGCTCGATAGAGAAAATTATTGTTGGATTTTAATATATCTGAATTCATTGGATTTTCCAAACTAGACCAATAAAATATTATCTCTAGAAAAATTTTACAATTTATATGTTATTTATTTTAAACGCGAGAAATGATTAAAAGCAAATGTCAAATTCCCTCTGCGAGTAAATATCTACGAATATATATATATATATACACATACATAATATATTATTTTTATATGTACAATAAATTGCTTTTTTAAATTAATAAATTTTACTTTTATTAACGATTTCTTACAATACTTAATCGTAATATTTCGCGCTTATTTTAATTTATTGCAATCTCAAGTATTTTTATTTTATTTTTTAGAAGGTTCACGCTCTCACAAATGTCATTTTCGTTTCTGTCAAATCGATATTCGCGCGCGATAAAACAGCTGATTTCTGATAAAATAAATTCTTGCAAATGAGTTGGTTTAGATTTTCAACAATATGTTGACATGTTCAGTTATACATGTAGACAACTTCTTTCGCCAAATACGCACGATTACATTACAATGTCTAATTATCAGCGAAGACAGATAATTATCGTGACAAATTATGCAATTTCGCCATCTTTTAATCGACTGAATTCGTAATAAACACGCACATTCAAAACATCAAATTATTCAACAATTTAATAAATAAAATCATATTTCGAATAAAAAAAGTCATATCTTTTTTCAAAAATCATAATTAATGAAAATAATTATTAGGCAACAATAGCACGTTCAAAAAATTATCAGGAAACAGTAATTAATAGAAAAAATTATTATCGATTAATTAACACACTGTCTGTGATTTTTCATTCCCAAAAGTCGATTAATAAAAATATTAATAGCGCCCCTAATCCACAAATGTCAATTTCGTAAATATTATAATTAATACAATAAATCCAAGTTTGTTTAACCTAATTATTTTTTTATCTATATATATATAGATCGTCATGTTGCCATAAATTGTTTTAAGAATCGATAATAAAAAAATAATTACGTTTATTGTAACACATGACAGTTTATTACAATATACGAAGAAAGAGAGAGAAAAACACGATCAAGTTAACAATAACATTGAACCTTTTTACATAATCGTTTAGCAAATCACAGCCTGCATTCGAAACACCGTTCGATGAATACGGCTATCGAAAGAATGAGGGTCAAAAGAGGATACGGTCCCCGTAGGACGACGCTCCACGTTCCCTTTATTCCGTTGAACACACCCGCAAATATCGAAGAAGCAGCGAAATGTCGAGTCGGAGCGCGTTAACGCGCGGAAGAAAGAGGGAAAGAGATGGTGGAGGGGATGGGGGAGGAGAGGGAGTGAGGGGGGGAACGGCTCGCTTCCTGGAAAGCGGAGGGGCCGGGCACCTGTCCCTCAGGGTCTGCCAACTTGGACGTGAAGGGGGCGCGGGCCCCGTGCCCACTAAACGTCATCATCGAAGCATGAGCACCTCTGCGTTTCCTAAACAGATAGATACACACTACCACGTGCATCTGTTTGGAGCGTCGCCCTAAAACGATCGCTATCGCATATTCGTGCATTCTGATATCTGTTTAGGAACGAAGAAAAGGAAAATCGGCAAAATGTATATATATATATATATATATATATATATATATATATATATATTTACATCGTGGATGAAATATTTCTCGCTCGCGGGGAGCGATCTATTTTATGATCGCCGATACATTCGCGTAGGAAAGAAATATTCTCGCGAAATATCGAAGCGAGGTACGAGGGGAAAAATTTTGAACACGATCGACGACGGTGGTCGATATTTTCGAAACGGGTAGTAAGCGAGGCCGGCTAGTAAGAGAAGAGAGGTGAGCGAGCGAGTCGAGTAATGCCCGACACAAGGGAGGGAGGGAGAGAGGGGGCGACCAGCAGCGGGCTGGGCGAATCCGTACCCGGGTACGGGATCGCTCGTACCCCGACTATTCGCCGAAATCGCTCCGTGTGACATTTCGCGCACACGGTACGACGACGACGACGACGACGACGACGACGACGACGCGACCACACATCCGGGTGTATCATTCCTCCCCTCTACCCTCCCCCCCCCATTCATCCCTCCCGCGAAAGCGCGCCGGCGTTCGGCGACCTGTTGCCTAGCAGCGTGCGACATGTATGTGTGTGTGCGTATGGCGCTTGCGCGATAATAATTATTTTCCCCGCCATGTATATAAAATTTCTTCTAATACTCACCGGATACCGCGGGCAGGCAGACGACGATGACAGATGCCAGGAGCGCGAGCAGCGGCAACGATCGTTCGATCGTGAACGCGTAATCCAATCTTCGCCGTGATAGCGACATGATGTGCCGTTGAATATCTCTCTCTCTCTCTCTCTCAATATTATTTCGCACACACACTCATCGGAGGGGCGAGGGGGATGAAGAACGATGAGGGGCACTACTCGGGTGCACACACTCGGGGAAACGAAACGAAAGGAAACGAAACCGAACCGACACTCACCGCACTTTTGGTCCGAGGATTCAGGGGGATCACCGTGTATATAATATCACCGCGTCCGAATGAACCGTCACTTGATGAACATCGCACGGCGCGTCGTACGCGCGTCTCGCCACTAGATTAACCGTCGTCCGACGACCCGAATGGGGGGTAGGGGGAGGGGGGGTGTCCCGGGGATTCGTGCGTTTGCGGATTCTCGCGCGACTGCCGGGGAAAAAATAGCGTTACGGCACACGACGTTAACACACGACACGCGACCGCGTCCGAAACACTTCTGGGAACCCCTATTGTTCGCTTAACGCGCTGAAAGTAGTTCCCTCTAGTTGCGCGCGCACCTGGCGCAGCCGATCGCTTTATTACTGCGCCGTCGCGGAATGGCCGACCGGCGGCGGCCAATCGTCGCGCGAGATACAGCGGAATTGTCGACCGCAGCACGCTCTCCGATCACCCCCTCGCTCGCTCAATCGCATCGAGCTGCGTGAAGCTATTCGAGAATGAGATCGGGGGATGATTTGAATTCTTCGAATGCTCGCGCGTTGCGCCAAAATTTCGACTAATATTTGATTTAAATTGACTTAAGCGCATTTTAATTAAAATGAAATAAATCATTGACAAATGCATATATGTGTATTTTTTTACAGTATTTAAAAGTCTTAAAATCTCAATAAATATAAATAAATTTAAAAAAATATAATATTGTCAAATTGATCAATGAGAGAAATGATTTGAATTCATCGAGTAGTCGCACGTTGCGTCAAAATTTTAATTAAATTTTGATTTTAAATTTAAATTAGATTAAAGTGAATTAAATATGTTTGAATTGAAATTAAATAAATCATTAACAAATATATATATATATATATATATATATATATATATATATGTGTGTGTGTGTCTTTTGATATTTAAAAATTTTAAAAATTGCAGTAAATAGAAATTTAAAAAAATACAAAATTGTCAAAATTAAAATTATCAAAATAATCAAAATTATCTACTGGATAATCAATATTATGTCTCTCTATTGAAAAATAGCTGATTGCTGAGACGGAATAACGAATGCTTATCCTTACATTACAACGTTAACGACGGATTCTCCGTTATATTTCACGTGAGAAATATCTTTGATTAATACGTCTGGTGCTTTTTTCTTTCTCTCTGCGATACTGCCTTAATCGCGTGCGAACCTTAATTAGATCTCGAGCAAAAATGTTCTGAATTTTTAGACTTCAGTTATGCTTTTCGTGCGAGAATTCTAGAAAAATGAGAATCTGGGAAGTGGCACTAACTAAAATCGCAGAAATTCCTGTATTTTTAAAATTTCTTCTTTTTTTTACAAACGCCTTTTCTTTTGTGATACACGCTCATTAAAAATATAAATCTCTGTGTATGTAGAGATATTTTTCTTAAATGAATTTAATTATAAATCTTTCCATTTTTTTACAAGATTGATGCAGTTCATTATTATAACACGAATTTATATATACGAATGATAAATAATAAATGTAATGAGAATAAATTTATCAAATTTATCAAATTATTATTTTACATGAAATTATGTATAATTATGTCTAATTCTTTTATTGACTGAAACTGATCGCTACTGCAGTGATAAAAACAAGCATAAATTATGAGGATGCAAGAAATAATTGTTTAAAAATTTTAATTAAATATTGATATCTGATTGCATCAGACAACGATCAGTTGATACATATTAGCGCCGCTAATATTTGTTTATATATATATATATAATGCTATATCTACTTTTAAAAAGTAATATGTAAATAATTACAACGCTTCGGGCGTCGATATTCAGCGAATCGCGCGCTGTGAGAGGAGCGTAACGCGCTTGATCATTAATTAAGACTCGGCCATGCTTGATTGCGTGTAAAGCGAAATTCATCGCGGCTATATAGCCTTAACCGGCAAGCGGCTTAACGAATACAAATGCGGAATTATAATTCGGTGAACCCGGTCTCAAGAGAGAGAGAGAGAGAGAGGAAGAAAGAGACCGTTCCCGAGGAGAAGAGGTGACGGACCTCTTTACGAATCGCCTCTAGTCCTTTGTGCGCCCGCAGCACGCGAGATGCACGCACGAAGCTGCGAACACGCGGCTTCCCATTAGCCTTATTAATGATGCCATTAACCTTATCATCGAACTGCAAACATCTGCGCCCGGCGACGACGACGACGAGCCTGGCGCATGATATACAATTGTCTTGCGGTCCATGGCAGTTGACGAGAGATGATAAGATTCTGAAATGGCTAAGGATATTGAAATAGCTAGGCTATAGCTATTAGACATATGTCAAAATTCTTTTATCGTAATAATGCAATGAATTATAGAAAAATTACTTTCATTGATTTTTATATTTTTCTTATGTGTGCGTGTGTATTTTGAAAAACAATAATTTTATTTAGAAAGAATATTTTAAACAATCTAACGATATTTTGTAACAATTAATTGTTAATAGCTTTATTTCTTTAAATAAATAATAACATGATTCAACAAAAAATATTTTTTTTTTTTTAATACAAAAAAAGAGTGTAATTATTTTCCATCATTTTTCAACGTTAAATACTATTCCGGCTTGTGAAAAGGGTATTTTATTATTTTATTATTTTAGCTATAGAATAAATAGGTATGTGACGTGTTGAAAAAATTTTGCTGCAATTCAAGTTACGTATATTATTAAGACATTTCAAGCCGTTAAAAAGAATAATTTGATATGTCAATTATGCTTAATAAAATATTTATTGTTAAATATGGAAAAGTTAGAATTTCATCACTGAAAATTTATCAATAGTTTATAATTATTATATATTTAATTAAACTTGTTTAAAAAAATTAGGAAAAATAGTAATATATATATATATATATATATATATATATATATATATATATATATTCTCTTTCTTATATTTTTTTATTAAATTGTGTTATATATACGTCGTGTTATATATATTTCTTCGACATGAAAACCAGAGTCATGTCGTCCGGACGACGAACAACATTATTAGGTCGATACAGTATTCCACGTGGATATCCTTTTTCATTCGCGAAATCATGTCCGAACCTTTGACTTTGTTTATCTCCGAGAACAAACTGAACGAGCTTAACAAAAACATTGTCGAGATTAAGAAGAAAATCCAATTATCAGGTAACAATTCAAATCTCACAAAATATTCTCATTTATCGTTCCTGACAACGTCTTCACGACCCTTCAACACTGTAAGACAGCAACAAAGCTGCAGAGTCTCTCGAATCTTACCCTTATATAGGATATTCATTTCTACAGTATTATTTGTTAATGGCAAGTGCGTTTTAGTTAATTTAAAGTTAAATTCTTTACAATTTTCTCAAATTTTAAAACAAAAATTAAGGAATTAAGGAACAGTTTTTAAGTAATTTAAAATAAACTCTAAGCTTCTTATTTAATTTCTAGCAAATTAAACTTTAAAAAAAAAAGATAATTTTGTTTAAATTTAATAGTTAATTTAAAATGGATTCTAATAAGTATTAAAATCTTATGGAGATAAATTGTGTCTATAATATTAAAAATTAAAAAGTTACATAACTTGATTTAAAATTAATCGAAAAGTTTATCATGGAAATTTAAGTTTCGTTATGACGTGGCATAAATGAGACACCCTTTAATTTAATATTCAGATATTTGTTACACATCATGGAGCAAGGCGTGCCAAAAAGAGACAGCTCACTGACATTTTAGAAGCAGAGTCGTGATTGTATGATAAATATGAACAAGTCGAACTGGAAGAACCAGTATTTGTGGTGGCGCACAATCTCTCTCATATACAAAAATAACGGCGAAAAAGTAAAATGAAAAGGGGAGCAAAATCTAGTAGGGTCAGGTCGATTGGGCTGCGTGTTATATAGGACAATATGCGGAATGTTTACATCCCCACTGCATAATTATATACATTAATTGAAGAAAAATGTATAAAAAATATGTAGCGATTGTTTTAATTTCCTATGTAAATAAAGAGGATTTAACAAAAAAAAAATTATATTAAGATATCTATACAATATAATAAAATAATTGTCAGTGTCATATTGCACGTAATAATTTTTTTATATATGACGCTTATATTTCCTTGAATTTTAATGATATTTCATCGAAATTAATTTCTCCTTTGTATAAGAATACAGAAAAATATAGATTGTATCAATTCATTTTCAATTATTTTATTATTTATTTATTTTACATACATATGTATATATATATGTTATATAATTATCTTATAACTTTAATTTTATCAAATAACTAATGCGATGATAATCTAATTAATTTTTAATGAAATCAATCAACTAATGTCGTGACATGTCTGGTTAAATAAAACTTCTGTCATGAATGAAATTCTGCTAAGCCTTTTCTAACATGTGTTTACGTTAATGAATCGACGTAAATAATAAGCAGCTTCGATAGTGACGAGCATTGAATAGATTAGCTTTCAAAGATCTTCTGTCATCGGGAAGTTAAGACAGCTGAATAGGTTTGCCTATTAGATTGTATACTGATTCTCTCTGAACTCGATTAGTCATTATGGAATACCGCTGCCTGCCATGCTCATAAGTATATAAAATTTCGAATTTATAAAAACTTTGAATTTATACATCACCTCATCTTGTGTACTATTTTTCAAAAAAATCAAATTTGAAAAAAATTGTGTTTGAATATATTATGAGTTTAAAAATATTATGAGAATTAATTAGCATATCGTGTTTCATTGTATAAATACATATAAAATATAATATACTCGAATGTACGAAATAATAATATATAAATAAATAATGTATGACTACAAGGAAAGGATTATATTTTTCCTAAATCCATTTATTAAATAAAAACTAGATATATATATATATATTTTTTTTTTGCACGAAAAATATACAATAAACAACATGATTATAATGTTTTTCTTGTTCTCAGAGAGTCAAAGAAAAGCTAATTTTGAAGAATACGATGCAAAGAAACGTGAGAATGCTCAAAAGATTGCTGATCTCAAGAAAGAGATCAAAGAGCTCTACGTGAAATATGCGGGAGCGAAAACTGTAAGACAGAAAAAGAAATCAAATATCTCTAGGCATGTACATTATATTGGCACAAATTAATGTTAAATTTCAGAATAAAGAAGCGATGGAGCGGGCAGCTGTGCTGAGTCATGATCTTATAGCTTGCTCGAAAAAAGGCAATTTGGAGGAAATTATTGCTACAGCAAGTGAGAATAATATACGTCTAAGAAAAAAACTAGATTTAATTAAATATGAAAGAGAGAAGGTAAGAGAGTAATTTTAAATTTTGTCCACACACACACACACACACACACACACACACACACACACACACACACACACACACACACACACACACACACACACACACACACACACGTATGTCATAGATAAAATATGATTACGTTAAATATCTCAACATCTGCATCCTATTAGCAAGAAGAGACTTTAAATGTTTTACAAACAGAACGCAAGGAATTGGCGCGTAGACGCGGTCATTGCGTGTTCAAGAGAAAGACGGAAAAACCTATGAAAAAGGTAATGTAATTTAATTTTGCAAAATTCTTACAACAAGTAATGACTCTCGTAAATGCAGTCCGCTTGCGCAGAAAATTGAGAATCTGGAAGTTCGATTGGAGCATATCCGAATGATGCAAATTAGAGCGAATATCTCGCGCATGAAATATCGCTCTGTTTCCTCCAATTTAAAAGAAAAGTCTGTTTTTTATGCCTCTTCTTTGAAAGACCTAGAGGACAGCATAAGACAACAAGAGAACGAGATCAAACGCTTACAGGCAAGGCCATAAAGAGAGTAATGACGTGATGAGAGTAATAGAAACATTTTGGTACTATCATCACTATATATTGATTGCAGGGAGTAAAGGAGGAAGCTATAGAATTAAGAGATAACACTCAAGAAACCCTGGTGAAGGAGGAAATCGAGGAGATAAATTCCAGCAAAAAACGCGATTCCGTCATCAAAGAATGCAGGTAGGCTATACAACGGAAGCTTTATATTTTGTAAAATACACCAAAAATAAAGTTGTTAACTTGACTAAATGATTATTATTCCTTGAATTGAATTAAATATAATGTATTAAATTTATATGACTCAAGTATTTAAATTTTTCAATTGAAAAAAAAAATAATAATCAATTGAATGCATTTAATCAAGTTAACAATTTTTTTTCTCAGTATCTTTTGTCATTAATACAGTAAATAATAAACTTATTTATTGATAATGTAGTCCTTACAAAATTTCCCGGTGATCGTCATCGCGACTATAATTTAAAAAAAGAAATTTCGTTTGCACTAGACAGCGCGTTTTGGAGCGTAAAATGGAATTGGAAAGGCTGGAGCGCATGATATTTCATACTCGTCGGGATGATTTCGAAACACGTGGGAAAAATCGGACACAGGCACAAGAAGACATTATCAAGGACGAGCTGGCGCGACTGGAGGAAACGTTCGCCAAACTGCGGAATGCTACCGGAGTGTCCAGGTCAGAGGAAGTTCTGAACCGGTTTCTGGGTCAGCAGGCGACCAAGGAGAGTCTACAGAAAATGCGAGCGGCGACGGAACAAGAGAAGATGATGCTTGAAAAGAAGAGGCAGCAGCTCAGCGCCGAGATGGAAACGAGAAAATTTTCGGAAACGAAAAGCGCCGAACAGTGAGTTCAGACAGTTAACAGTAGGCTCGTTAAAAGTCAACTATTTTTAAGAGATCGCATTAAATTAAATCTATAATTTATCCCAAAAATCCGCTTTAGATTCACAAACTGAAGATATTAAGATCCGCTTGTTTTTCAAAATTCTAAATTTCGACCTCGCATTCTATAATGCAAATGATGTAAAAAAAATTAAACTTTATAATTATGGAATTTATTTACTATAATTGTAAATTTTCCTTAATTTGTAACATATTAAATATTTCATAGGAACGCAGAGATAGTGGCAAAACTCAATTCGCAAATTGACGAACAACAACGTCGTAAAGAGAGAGCCGAGGTTGCAAGTCAGCGAGTTCGGGAAGTCCTAAACGATGTAACTAGTACGCTATATAAACTGTATGAAAAGTTCCAGGTGAGAAATGTCAATTATAAACTTATGAAAGATAAAGTCTAAAACTAATCTAATGCTTAAGATAGATTCTGCGCTTAAAAAGGGAACGTGATTCACGATTTATAATTCAAAAAATGTGAAAACTAACGTATTAATCTTTTTTATAATAAAATGCAGTTAGATAAATTAGAATCAGAAGAAGAAAAAGGAACGCCGAGAAAAGAAGACTTTTGGATTTAAGTGTCATTTTTCGTTTTGTTACAGTTGTAATAAATTCTTTGAAATATAATTATTTTGTATAACAGAAAATTATCTATCAAGAAATTTGTTATATCAAAGCTTAAAAAAAAAAAATTGAACGAAAGTATTAAACTTTCAGCACACGCGTGTTCTGACAGCAAATAAATTCTTCATTAATAATTTTCTAAAAGCTTTTCTTATGCTATACATATTTTATTTTTTTATGTTTAAAGACAATTTTGTATATAATAATCTAATCGTGGAAACAGAAAAAGATCTCGTTTTTCTCCAAATATTACAATAAAATCTAAACGATTCTGATATGATCTTATAAGTTTGAAAAAAGAAAAATGGATTGGAACACAAATGGATATAGAATACATCTGAAAATCCGCGCGATAATTGGCTAAGTAAATGTGATGACAAAAAGAGTATTGGCAGAGATTGTTAAAATAAAATAAATATTCTTAATTAGCGCTTTTCCTTTTGTGCGTATGTATTCGAAACCGCGTGTCGCCGCGAATTATCACGTGCGAAGGAAGGTATTGGGTGAATAAAGGCCCCGTAATGTCGGAATGGAAATACCGTGTAAATGCCTAATTGAATTAGTGAAACCGCCTTTAATGGGACGTCTGCCGCGACGCGAACACCTTCGACTATTTATCGTTCCTGGAAGCTTAACATCCCTAGCCATCGTATCGTCGATGAATTTTCCTGAATAGCCCGCGTTCGGTAATTCTCACCTCGAACGGCAACGCCTGCTCCGCGCATTAACACCTCAATACTCGATCGAAAATAAACACTTCCGCAAAGCGAACCGCAAAGCGTGAAAAATCAGTATTGATTTTATCGGGACTTCGATACGTGTGGAATCTACCGATCGTTAATTGGCAAGAAAAATTCTTCGGACAAGCTTTTACAGGCAGACTCGCGTGTTAAAACTGTCCTCTTTAAACACTTTTATGCTGAAAATTCAATTATATTCAGAAAAGAATTTAGCAAAATTTACACATCAGTATCTTAATTATCTTGACTTCGAGGAGTAATTTCTTTCGGAAATATATGTGTTTATATTTCACATAGAAAGATTATTAAATTAAATTCTTAAAGTTTTATCCTAAAAATTGTGTTTTTTTTTATTCTATAACATTTTAGATATTGTTTCTGTTTTGGCATTGTTTTTATCAGTTTTATGACATAGCGTAAAAAGAGTATCACATATTTAACTTTTAAAAATATCTTTAAAAAAGAAAGAGTTTTTATAAAAAACAAAAAAAGATTTTCATGTATAGATTTTCACATATCATAGGAATTAGTATCTTCTATGAATGTAATTATAACAGTTTTTTTTTTTCTTAATTATACATTAAGGAAGAAAAAAGAACTCTGACAAAAGAGGGATTATATATTTAAGCATCATTTTTCTATTTTCCACTGTTGTAGCAGATTGTTTGAAATATATTTATTTTATATAGCAAAGAGAGAGAGAGAGAGAGAGAGAGAGAGAGAGAATTATTTATCAAGAAATTTATTATTATATATTGATTAGCTTAAAAGAAAATTAAATGAAAGTATTACTTTCAGCACACGCTTTTCTTAGATATTTAATTTTTTTATGTTAAAAAACATAATTATTAAAATTTATATATATACGCTAGCGTATTTATAAAGATACTTATTTCTAGCATGTAACAGGTACTCCTGTGTTGGAAGATATTAAAATGGATGATACGTTAGCGATTATCGAATTATTAAGCGATAAAGTCAAACACGAACTCGATGTTTTAAGTGCATCTGACAAATATCTTGAAGCGATGGATGAAGTCTTACTCGAGAAGGTCAGTTTTAATTATATTCGCAATTACATATAACTAAAAATACTATATATGTGTCTTTTAAAAATAATATTTTATAAAACCTTCGGTCATCCTTTATAAAATGAAGCAACAATTATTTCTACTATTTAAATGCCTATAACTGAGAATTATATACATTATTATTATTATTATTATTACTATTAAATGAACATTCAGCTTTAAAGAGACAATTATTTACTTTTATAAATAGCTATTGTCAGATAACTCTTTTGAGCAACTAAACAAAATTCTAAACAAATTGCTAATTTTCTGTATATTCTGTTATATTTTCAGATTCATAGATATATCATATTTCATTATTATTATATTGCTTACAAAAGAGATTCTTTGAACTTGTAAATTTTGCTATTTATTCCGATAATTTATGTGGGCAAATATTCACAAAGGATTCCTAAATTGTCGCGATCGGCCGTAAATAACACCTTTGTCTTTTAGTTGGAAACAATGTCGGTGGCTACGACTTCGGCAGAAGGTAGAACAATGCGTGCAAATACTGGCCGGCCATTGTTTCCACAATTTCCATCCTGCGCGATTCCGGCTGCTCCTCTTTCAGAAGACGAAGAGGAAGTCCCATCCCGAAACGGATTAAAGAGACAGGCACAATTGCTCGTCGATACAAAAAGTCGTCGTAAAGGATTTGCTTTTAGAAGATAAATTGTTCGAGCTATAAAAACCAACAAAACTAAACCAACTAACAAAATTCTATTTTGTTCATATCCTCTTATAAAATTGGTATAAAATAATTATATTAAATATAATTAATATTATATTAAATAAGTTGGCTAATTGCATTGTTGTCACGTTATTCTGAACATGATTAGTCATCTCGAAGGACGTTTGTTAAAATTGATTTAAGAAAAGATATTTTTAATCATGGAACTTTATGTTACTAACTCATGAGTTAGATCTTGGAAATTTATTTAGGACGAAAGACAAAACGCATTGATTAAAAATTATGTACATACAGAATTTTATTGTTCCAATAAAAATGTTTTGACGAAACATGTTGATTTTACAATGTAAATTATAATTACTCTAATGATATTATAAAATAAATTTTATATTAATTATACACATATTTTTGAAATGATTATAAATAAATATAATTTTATTTCATTATAAAATATTGGAAAAATATTGAAATATATATTTATTTGAAAGAAATATTGAAATATATTATTTGTTTGATGTATCTTTATGATAAACAATGCCTTTGGGAATGAATTCCACATGCCCATATACATAATTCTTTTATTATTGTTGTTGAGTATTTATTACATAATTCTTTTAAATTTGCGCATGCGCACTACAATGATAAAAAGAAAAAACTTATTTTCCACGTAATTAAAAAAATTTATTAATTCACAAATGTAACATTGGTATATTTGTAAATCACGGTTTCTTATCAATTACAGTTATCAGTTATCACCAAATCTGTTTATTACTAAGAAGGCTAAGCTAAAATTGTTATTTACAACAAACCTAATTTGTCACAAACATTAAAGATTGACTCGCAAACAATCATAAACTATTTATAAACAAAATACATTCAGAAAAATTAAAAATAATCATATTTAATAATTTCTGCCGCCTAGCTTCATATAGGTTGTCGCTAAAGTTAAAATTAATATCGATATATCGATTTTTGCAACGAGATCTCGAGATAATTCATCGATACGATTTTTGCGCGTTCTGAAACTCATGTTCAATATTCGCAACTCCGCGCATGCGCGCGCGTTTGGTCTCGTCGACTCTCCGAGGGTACAATTGTCAGCGATCAATCTCGGCGTTTTGTGCATACGCAGTTGTTCGCGAAACGTCAATTTGGTGTTGGTTTCGTCCCCTCCTCTTTATTCTCGTCCTAGGGGGACTTCGATAAACGATTGCAGTAGCCAGCTGGACGGTTCGGCCCCTGCGAACTTCATCGTGGGATATTCTCTCGTTTGGGATAGGCATTCCAAAGAGCTGCCAAGATGACTGTCATCACGAAAGCGATCACCGAGAAGAAGGCCTCCGACAAAATGGAGCAGCCATTGTTTGATGAGGAAAATGCGACGGTTAGTATCATGTATCTCATTCGTGACACTTTAGATACCTCCCGTCGACTAATCAATTAGTCCGTCAATTGGAAAAGCGTCACTTCGAACTAACTTCGTTGAGGCCGAACTGCATAGAAACTACGCACAATTTTCGTTAAAAAAAAAAAAAAATATTCAAATTATCAATTTATATCTAGCCATATATATATATACACACACACACCACACACACATCCGTACACATATACATACATTTTATATTTTATATGCATTTACATATATATGTGTGTGTGTGTATATATATATACATATATATTTATAAAATATACATTACATATCTATTTCGTTATCAGCGGAAATGTATGCTTGTGCTTGATAATGTTGATATATCATTGTGCAATGTATATTGATTAGAAGGAGAAGTAAATTTGTAATGTTATGATAACAGGCTACTGTTATAACAAATGTACATCATATTTTTATATATTCATAAAAATGATATTTTTATCCATCCATAAAAATGATATTTTTATACATCCATAAAAATGATGTCTGAAAAATTCATTCAAGAGATATTTATAAAAGAAAAAACGTACTTTTATTCGCTTTTAAAGTATTGGGCCATTATTTTATATTTGAAAATGGAAGCCTAAAATTATAAAATTTCTGTTACATTTTTTTTTACTGACAGAGTTTTTATAATATGATTGAATATTGAAGGATATTTAAATTTTTACTTGCATCAATTTTGTTTTATCAAGAAAATGCAATATGCCAACTGATAAACAATTATCTTTATTCTCATAAAATTGTATGCAAATATATATATATATATATATATATATATATATATATATTTGCATACAATTTTATGAGAATAAAGATAATTGTTTATCAGTTGGCATATTGCATTTTTTTATATATATATGAAATATATAATTTTATTAAGTATTTTCTTTTTTACTTTGTACCTTTGTAAAGATTAATATAAGCATTGAAAAATTTTTAGAAAGTTAAAAAGTAATTAAATAAATAATATTTCTTTTAATAGGATAGCTCGAAAGCCGATCCGGAGGCAGCACGTCCAAAAGGCGATCCAACTGGTCATTATTTCGTTTCCAAGAAAAGCATCCATCGTATACATGTGACAGCGACATTTTTGCTCTTTCTTGTCGCACTGATGATATTGATTATCGGGGTGATTGGAGGACTTTATATTTACAAACAATATGCAAGAACTCAGATGCGCAGATTCCGTACTGGTTGGTACAGTATTCCATATGACAGCTCAAACAAGGCATCTTACGGCAGTAATGGAGTTCATCAGGGACTGTTGGCCGACTCCGATCTGTTCACCAAAAGTCTTACCAGAGCTATGGAGGATGCAGTGGATATTACAAGACGTATAGATCATGATATGAATAATTTCTTCAAAGAGAGATTTGAAATTGATCTTGAGAATGAGCGTTATGAAAAAATTGATGTGCCTGACTTCCGCGGTGGACGTCAAGGGCGTTTTATACACGATTTTAACATTGTGAGTCGCGATATTTTATTTCTATATCGCGCTCTATAATGAGGGATCTTTGCATAGAACAAAACATCTTATAATATCGTATTTACTTACAGAATAAAACAGGTATCATAGATATTGATGGCCACTGTTGCTTTGTCATGCCATTGAATCGTCAACGTGTATTGCCACCTCGTAATATGTATGATCTCCTTAGAAAGATGTACAATGGTGAGTTCACATTTCAATACAAATTGATTTATATATGTATATATAAAATATAATTCTTATATATTAGGTTATTACGAAGTGGATACTGCTATCGTGCGTGAAACTATGAAAGTAATCACACCCCCAATCACTGACATGTCAGTTGTTGGAACATATATAGCACGAGAATGCCAAGACTTGCCTATTTATATGCTAAAAAAAGTGGATCCTTCTAGTGGTTAGTAATAAAATGGCAAATAATTTTTATATAGATCAAGTAAAAATTTTTATTTACGCGATGCATTATACTTTATCGTTTTTTTTCTCAGATTCAGTTGTGAAACGCAGTGTGTCGAGTGGAGTGTTCGGCCAATTCGCCGGTAATAGCATTATGGAGGTCGATATCGTAAATCTAGAAGACTTTGAATGAAGCTATTGAAAGCAATTGAGAGAAAATTTTCAATTATTCTAGAATATTAACTATCAGTAGCTCAATGTATAAAAGTTATATGCTATCCAGAGCAAACTTAGGTAAATATTTTCAAATTCAAAATCGTTATATTGCATTTATTATACATCGATACTGTTTTTGTCTTTTTCTCGACATTCTCTTAAAACTATTACATTTCAGGTATACTCCCACACTTATCAAGACCTTCATATTATGTCTTTCCATTATATTTTTTATTAGCTCTAGATGACGAAATTATATAATGCGATTAAGTCCGTGGTTTGTTATTGAGTTGTTATTAGAAACATTTTATGCATCACGAGGGAGTCCTTTATAATATTATAAGAGATTAAGCATGAATAAGAGATTGTGAAATGATCGTTCCAAATATGCACAAGAAGCCTGAGTAAAAATAATGTATTTGTATAAAATGGAATATCGTCTGCAAACTAATTCTTATAGGGAAATTAATATTTCTTCCATATTTCCCGAAATATATTCTGAAATATAGCAAGCGCAATGTTAGTTACACTGTAATGAAATGTTTTGCTGCTATTATGGATTCTGATACACAGCTTCTTGACATTAATAGTAAAATAATCATACTCTAAGTTATTGCGCTTACAAGTGCAAATCTATTACATATTATTATTAATATATTATAAATGTATTTATGAATTATTTATTTGTGAATTATTTAAAAAAATTTATCTTTTGTATTTGGAGCATAATGCCTGATGAGTTTGAAATGTGCAGTACACAAACTGCCAGTATCAGATTTGAAATATCTTTTCAGTATGTGTTTCAATGAGAAAAATATATTGTTTATATATTGTTTTTATTATTGTAATTAATATGTAAAACACGTTACACATTTATAAGATATACTACTGAGACTATATAAATATTTTTACAAAATGTTTGGATTGAAAAATGATAGAAATTACAAAGTACTGATTCAAGAAGATCTTGATATTCAGACATTCCTTAAGACTGTTTATTTGTTCTGTATTTCTGCATTTATAGTGAGAAGTCACATGTGTTTCAATATAAATAATAATAATATAATATTGTATTTTAAATATATGTTTAATGTACCAATTTTTATTGCCAATTTATGAAATTCGGAATTGAAGAACCAAAACTGAAATAGATAAGAATGTATTGTGATTGAGTGCAATTTTTTCATTGCTATTTTGCCTATTTGCCTACATTGCCTATTTTGATGCATTATTTCATAAAAATGATTTTTTTTTTATATTTTATTATGCACGTGTATGCAATTTTGGCAAACATATCCAGGTTTACATATCTTTTACTCATTAGTTTTAAATACCACATATTATAGATATTAATATATGTTTTGAAACATATCTTCAAGTGTTTTTAATACAAAATGCTTTAGTAAAAAGAAATATCAGCGAATAAAATTTGAAATAATTTAAGATTTTTTGGGATAGCACATTAGAAAGAAAATCGTGATATGTTTTATGTTACAAATTAATATCTACACAGATGTCATAAAATAAAAATGGCGTAAAAAAGACATTGCTGCAGGATAATTTTTGTGTGTAAAAGTTATTGAAATAGATATATTAAAGAATAATTACAATTATAACATGTAATTCTAATAAAATACTATGTCGTATCTCTCAAATAAAGTAAAAAATTAAACAATCGATCTTCTTGTAAAATTAATTAAATAATTTTTTTTTGTAAACAAATCAAAATAATGAAATATACACAAATATCATATAACATATTCAGATCATCATGGACTGAGAGCTTGAACATTTATAACTCATTCTATGTTTGTTTATATTATTAATTCCAAGAATGCTTGTATTATCAATCCCAATACAAACATGTGAATATACATATAAAATGTAAAATGTACATGGTGTTTTAAATATTCGTAGATATGTAGATATGTAATCACAATCACTAATGGCAAAAAAATAATATATTATTAAATAATATATTAGTTAGCTTCACCACCTTCAAATAAAGATGGAAATGCGAAGTATAATATTATTGTAACTAAACTGTTTCTATTAATTCTCTGATATGATGCATAATCTTGTCTGTGGACATGCATTTAAACTTTTTAGAAGTGTTATGATTATTATATTATATATGTTTTGTTATTTTATCATTAGGTTTGGCTAATTATAATTGAGTTTCTTCTATTACTTTTGATTACTTGTCTGATTATTGAGTTTGTGTGTATGAATTCTTTTATTAAAAATCAAATTTTTATAAAATTGTTCACAGATTAATTGTAATAAAATAAAGAATAAATCATATATTACATACAGATATTAGCATCTGTGCAATTGCACAATATTCTTAACCTTTGATTTAAGATTTTATAAAAGAATTGATTGTTCAAATTTTTATTAGCTATTATTACTTTGAAGTATAGTTCATAGAGAATTTTTATTTTTAAATATTTATTCTAATTTGATACTCAATTATTAATAAACAATTAACTAAAGGTAAAAATTTATATTTCTATGTCTAAATAATATATATGTAATAATATATATATATATATATATATATATATATATATATATATATATATATATATATATAAATTTAATATTTTTTAAATTCTCATTATAATTATTAAAAAGATATCAATATTTAATTATAGTTTAAGTAATATTTGTATGTACTAAGTCTGCTATAGCTTTTTGTCTAAGAGTGTAGAGTTTTTTCACCCATTTATCGAACCTTGCCTCATGATCCATCATAATCTGAGAAACAAAATGATCATCTATTTATAAATGTATTAGGAAATTCAAGGAAACTCAAAGAAGAACTTACCGATGTATGAAATATACTTTCTTGGCCACTAGGAATATTGGGTACTGGTGGAATCTGTATAGTATCAGAACTAATATCTATAACAATATTCTTAAATTTATTCTCTTTAGCAGATGAGGTAAACTGTTTGGGAGTGAAACCTTCAGCATTTATTTCCTCGAGTACACCATTTTTGAAACGAGGTTCAATTGGAAAATCATCTGTAAAACCAGCATTAATTTGTATCCATTAATATCTCAAAAATTTTCCATTTCAGATTTTTACGATATTAATACAAGTTGACAGCTGTACCTTTTGCTGCGACAACTTGAGTCTTTTCAACATTAAATTTTGGTTGATTTGATTGCGAACTGCTGGAAGGACTTCGCGATTTATCTCTGGAAGTGGATCTACCTTTTCTTCTTGTACGATCTGAAGAGTGTGATCTACCTGTACTGGTATGGTAACGTCTCTTATCGCGATCTCTCGAGTGACTGCTCCTAGAACCCTTATGACTCTTTGAATTTCGATCTCTACCTCGACTTCTCGAATGCGAACGATGTCTGCGCTTTGTCTTCGAATGCCTCGACGATCTTCTTCGATGAGGCGAAGACTCACTACTGTCAGAACTGCTAGACCTGAAAGAATTATCGTACAATACTAAAATTTTTTTCAACATAAACGATAAAATTAATAAACTGTGTCAAATATATCAGATAAAATTAGCTACATTCTACCAAAAATATCAATTAAGTTTATGCTAAATATAGCTGCCGGCAAAACTGACAAGCTTGCATAATTGCTAACCTAGTGGATAATAAAATTTTTATTATAATTTCCCTTGCTTTTTACCTTGATTTTCTATTCCGTTTTCTTCGATGTCTACTGTGATCTGAGTCTGATTCACTGGAGTACCTTGCCATATTAAAAGTTAAAACCAAATTTCTCGCGTCTTTATTATTATTATTTTTTATAAGAGGGTATTTAACGTGCCATGTGGGAGACGGGAGTAGAATTCTCTGTACTTCCAACTAGTAAAGTCTAAGTTGAAATAACATTTAATTGACCAATCAGGATAAAAGGAGCATAGAATTCTTTGTTCTGATTGGTTGATCAAATGTCACTCTACACGAGTAAGATTTTTGAACGCACTCCAAGTGACGCAGGCAATATCTGACATCTGACAGTCTTCAAATCGTTCATCGCATAGCTGGAGTTGAGGCAGCGTGTGTTAAAAGCGACTATACTTGACGAGATTCACGCGTCTAAATCTGCTCGATATGCCGCCTGTCGATAGTTCCCCGAGAGGAAATATGGGCGGATTTCAGCAAATATGTACACTAAAGGTCAACGATACGATCCCGTTCCATATGTACAAATCTACGAATACCGGCATCACAGTTTGTATCGCGGAGGTAGAGGGACCAGTTGTCAGCGGCTACTTCAATCTCGGTAATTGACATATGCACTGGATTGAAAATAATTTTTGTCACATAGAGTTATCGTTGATATTCAATTCTCGTTTGACAGTGAAAAGCTTATTTATTCATTTTTTACTTTTATGAATTTTGCAACCAGTTACCGAAGCGTTTGATGACGATGGTCTACCTCATACATTGGAGCACCTTATCTTTTTGGGGAGCGAGGAGTATCCTTACAAGGGCCTTTTGGATCTCTGGGCTAATAGATGCCTCGCATCTGGCACTAATGCTCATACATGTTCGGATCATACTTATTATACTATGA
This sequence comes from Cataglyphis hispanica, assembly GCF_021464435.1. Taxonomy (NCBI): domain Eukaryota; kingdom Metazoa; phylum Arthropoda; class Insecta; order Hymenoptera; family Formicidae; genus Cataglyphis; species Cataglyphis hispanica. Next base: position 2,549,648 of record NC_065964.1, read on the forward strand.
CGACAGCTGGTAGTGAAGGGTTTCTCTCTTTAATGCCCATATATCTTGAACATATTCTTTATCCCACTCTTCTGGTAAAATTCTAATAATTTTTAATTCTTAAAAGTAACAATTTTTATATATATATATAAATTAGTGAGATGAAAAATATTTAATACTTCTTTATATTTCAATAGGATGCAGCGTTTCTTACAGAAGTACATCATATTACTGGTGAAGGAAAAGATGCAGGTGTAGTTTACTGTGAAATGCAGGGTAAAGAAAATACCGGAGAGTGTATAACACTTACAGAATTATCGAAAGCGATGTACCCTGGAAAATGTGGATATAAATCCAATACCGGAGGTATAAAGATATATATATATATAATTGAAATGTATTATATTTTAAATATTATTTATCTCTGTATATATGTATATATATGTAGGTGCCCTGAAAAACTTGCGTGAAAGTACTAATAATGAGAAAGTTAAGCAGTATCATAAGGATTTTTATAGGCCGGAAAACTTGACTGTATTTATAGCAGGCCAAGTAAAACATGCTGATGTTTTCCAAGCATTAATGCCATTAGAACAGAAAATAATACTAAAGGTATACTAAACTTGATTTTTATTTTAAATAATTAAATTTAAAGTTGTTAATCTAAAAAGTTATAAAATAGAAATAATACATACACAGGGAATAAGTGCAGACTATTGCAAATTATTATTATTATTTATAAATGTGGTAAAGTGTTATTTAATATGCATATTGAAGAGATAATTTTGATATTATCGTAACATTTGCCATAATCTTGATATTTCCTTGTTTACATAAACATTTCTCTTATCTTTAAAATTATGAAATTGTAGGGAAAAAGAGGTACATTTAAGAGGCCTTGGCAAACTTCAGTTGAACCACTTACAGAAAATGTGGATCTAAATGTCTGTTATCCATGTGACGATGAAGATAATGGAATGGTCTATGTTGCTTGGCGAGGGCCGTCTACGGTTTATGAAGTGTACGATTATCTTGGTTGTTGTTTACTTTTGAAATATCTTACTGACACATCTGTCAGTCCACTGCAAAAAGAATTTGTTGAGAGAGATGATCCTTATGCCAGTAATGTGGATTACGAACCATATGAATTTTCGACTTCAGCCTTGAGCTTCATGTTTGAAAATGTGCCAAAAGATAAAATTCCTCTTCTTAAAGATGCTTTGTTAAAAGTACTGAATGATATATGTTGTGTTGGCAACATAAATATGACAAGAATGAAAACTGTTATCCATAGAAATATTCTTGAAACTCTAAGTGCCTTGGAAAACGATCCGCACGATACAATCGCAGCTATGCTCTTTGGACACATATTATATGGAAACACAAATGAAGATGTATGTTATGTTATTACACTTATTCACTCAAGTTTTACTTAATACATCGAGATTATAACTGGTTTTATTTTTTTTAACAGCTTGATCAGAGATTAAATACTATACGTGATCTGAAGAAATTAAAAAATGAGCCTGAATCATATTGGATAAATCTTCTTAAGAAATATTTTATTCTCGCACCAATGATTGTTGTAAAAGGCATACCTAGTATAGAGAAGCAACGCATGTTGACTCAAGAAGAGGAGAAACGAATAGCCAAACAAATAGAGAAATTGGGCACAGATGGTTTAGAGCAAAAAGAAATAGAGCTTCAGCAAGCCATCAAGGAAAATGAAGTATGTGTTTAAATATATCACTATATAAATATCGAAAATATTTATATTTTATATCTGTGATGATCTTTAATCTTGCTATTGCTGTTGTTTTTTTTTTTTTAAGAAACCTGTACCAGATGAAGTATTAGCAAATGTACCTATACCTAGCACAGATTCTATTAACTTTCATCATATTAAAAGTTACACCACGGAAACATCGGAACAGCATTCTAGATTCGATGTCACTAAACTGCCATTTTTTACCTATTTAGATCATGTTAACACAAACTTTGTTTATGTGAGTATTGTTTTTTTTTTTTTTTTAAATATGTGAAATATCTTTTTTTTCGCTTTGTAAAACTATACTGTAAAATTATATTTATATAAAAATAGCTATGCATTTATTACTGAATATGTTATATATTAATCATTGTCCTTATTTTTAAATTCAGCTATTTGTCATCATGGACACTGCCTCTGTTAGTAGAGAATATAGAAGGTATATTCCACTATTGCTGGAAGTTATCATGGAATCTCCAGTGAGAAGAGATGGCCAACTGATTCCTTATGAAGAAGTAGTAACCATATTAGAAGCTGATACTATAGGAACTGCTACGCAAATTGGATTTAATAATTCTACAAGATTCTCATGTGGATCCTACAATCATAGCATTTACTTGATGCTTCAAGTAATGTATAAATTTTTATATTTTCTTCTTTCATGAAAGAATGATTCTGAAAATAAATAATTTTCACATATCTTTTTGTATAGCTTGAATTAGAAAAATATGAGAAAGGTGTACAGTGGATTAAGGAACTTTTGTATGACACTGAATTAACAGCTGACAGATTGAAAGTAATAGCAGCAAAAATGGTGAATGATGTGGCGCAATTAAAGAGAAGGGGACACAAAGTAGTGGGTGATTTAATGAAAGGATTAATATACAACAAAGGTAAATTTTCATTTTTTAAATCAATAATTGTACACTATATATATAGGATAAAGTGTAAGAGATTTATATGTATTTTTTTTTTTTGGTTTTTTTAATTTCTAGATAGCAATCCTTTCACATCCAGCATGTTGCGACAGCAAAAATTTCTTACTGATACCATAGAACGTTTGAATGATGACTTAGGCCAAAAGGAAGTTATAGCGGAAATCGAATCTGTCAGAAAAACCGTGACATCATTGAAAAATATGATTTTGTATATAGCTGTTAATGTCGATAAATTAACAGTGCAAGTTCCAGATGTCTACGCCCCATGGAATAAATTCTTTTCTGATATGACATCATCAGAGAAGAAAAAGTAAATATAATTTGTGCATATCATTTCAATCTGTTGCTGCTATTTGGATGCTATTTCTAATTAATTCAATCTTTTTATTATATTACAGGCAAGATAATAATTTAGAAAGAGGCGAAGTAGCTTCTTAATCAGTAATGACTTTTAGAATCTGTTGTAGGCTTGAATTGTAACAAATAGAAAAAGATCTTTCCCTTCTTCATCAAATAGTAAAGTTAAAACATATGTTTTTAAGATCTTCCATTATAAAACTATAGCTTATTCAATTTAAACAATTCTAAATTTTTTCAAACTCTATTAATTCACATTGGTGTGATTCCAATTTAAGATAAAAATAAACATAAATATATATGTAATATATTAATATCTAAATAATATATATAATATATTAATATCTAAATAATAAATTTCAGGCTTAATGTTACTCCTGACTGGTCATTGATGAATCCTGCAGAGGATATTATTCTTAATGGTTGTGTCACGGGATTGGGATGTATAGAATCTTCATTCTTCTGCCAGACTTGTCCAGGCATAAGTGACTATCAGAGTCCTGATCTGCCAGCTTTGGCCGTCTGTTTGCAATATTTGACACAAACGGAGGTGAGCGCATAACAGTTGTCGATTGAAAAATCGGTCAAATCGCAGTTATTTACAAAATATATAAAATTCCAGGGACCTATGTGGAGATTAATTCGAGGACAAGGACTTTCATATGGATATAGCATATTCCCGAAACCAAACGAAGGACTATTGTATCTGACTCTCTATAAAGCTACAAATGTTGTAGCTGCGTACAAAGAGACGAAATCAATAGTGGTATAAATAATAATTTTATTGAAAAAATGAATAAACTACAAAAAATAGATTCATATCATACATAAAAAATAAAGAAAATGCATGAGTAAAAGGCATGGCAACTGCGAAAAAATTATTGTTTAAATAGAAACTTTTTAAATAGAAAAAAAAATAATCATGTAACTGTGTGTTACATAATGTATCAATTTTTAGAAATAATAATTATAGAAGCGTGAATATTTTCTATTACAGGAAACGCATCTTGCTGGTGACAAATGGGAGAAGCTACTTTACGAATCGGCGAAATCGTCTATGATATTCGAGATTATTGAACAGGAAAAGACGATAGGCGATATTGTAACTCAATCGTTACTATCCTATTTTAGAAACGTACCGCATGATTATAATCATCAGATGGTGCGACGTATCGCCGCCGTTACTATGGATGATATGACCCGTGTGGCGACTTTGTATCTCAAGCCATTGTTTGATCCAAAAAAGTGTAAAACTACCATAGTGTGTCATCCATCGAAAGTCGCGGAAATAGGCGATGTTTTTAAAGGGTAAGCAAACAATTATTTTATATATTGTCTTTTTCTTCTTTTATTCCTATATATAATATATATGTGTATATGTATATAACAAATTTATATAATTTTTTTACAGAATGAGTCAAAATCTTAAACTGTATAATTGCCTTGAAGAAACATACTTAAGCGAGTGGTAAAAGAAGGTTTATCTATCAATTCAAATCTTGGAAAGTATATTTCATATGCATAATTCAGTAAAAGCATAATTTATACTTTAAATTCTTTTTCACAAAATTTATACAAATTGAATTTGATAAGTTTAAAAAAAATTTTTTTTTAAATACACACTCGAGAGAGAGTTGCACAATATATGATATTAAAACTGCTAGTTCTTGTGTGTTATAATAATATTTTCCTTTAATTCGTTTTTTTTTTCGTATAGGTAATACCAGTTTATAAAAATAAAATTTTTTTTTTGCTAATATATAATTAAAAAGATGTAACAATTATTTATATCAAAGAGACTTGGTGTGCAGACTAGATATATATGTTGTGTCACATATATCATATATGCTTTTATTAAAAATAAAAATTATGTGTGTGTGTGTGTGTGTGTGCGCGCGCGCGTGTGCGTGTGTGTATGTATGTATGTATGTATGTATAAGGATGCACTACATGTCTTCTTCATGATCAGGAAGAAACTGATACACTTTCTATCTCTAATGCTGATACACCATGTTGCTTAATTGGCGAGTATACACCACCATAAATTTGAAATTCAAATATAGTGATATTTGCTGTATCCAGAGGCTCACCATCCGGAATTTCGCGTCCACGATAATAAGGTTTGAAATCCTTCAAAGGTAATGTTATCGTGAAAAATTCGTTGTCCGACATTGGTACCTAAAGTGAAAAGTTTTGAAGTGAAAAATGTTTACAAAAGGAACCTTTAAGGAATCCGCGATATTTCATTCTAATAAAAATTCTAAAGCTTAGAAAACATCTAAAAACGCTAGTAGGAAATAAAAAACATGTAAATCAAAGGTAAATAAAACTAATAAAAGATTTTAATGAAACTTTACTGTAAAGAATTGTTCATAGCTGAGATCCTCATTGGAATTTTGTCCACGGTGTTTAAAATTAATCTTGTAATGATTATTTTGCCCCTGCCCTCGGCAAACGATTTCAATATTCTTAAATCTCGACAGGTTGAGATTTACTGACTTTCGAACGCCAGCAAAACCAGCCCCATTTGGTTGCGGATTCAGCAAGGTAAAGAGGATCGCTCTTTGGAAGAGCTGACTTGTTTGCAATGTTAATACAGCTTTTGATTTTCCCACCGTTCTTACAGTATCAGAAACTTCCCGCCAATCATCAACACTTTGTGCATTCGTGAAATCGAACAGCAACATTTTATCCCTAATTAAATTCACATGGCATAAAACATAGGTTTATTATTCTGCTTAAATATAATTGAATTATCATTCATAATCATATTATAGATAACTTTGTACAAAATATTTTGTGGAATCTAAAAATATCTCGCTGCATAATTAAATAATTAACAAAAGATGTATATTAATTATAATATTAACTATAATACAAAATTTAACAGTTCATTTAATTATTTGAATGCACAACTTAGAATTATTATTAAATTCATTTTTATTTATGCTGATGAAAGTATAAATAAAAATTAAAAAATCCAAGAGAAACTATTTATTTGACATGTTTATAATACTTTTATCACATTTAATTTTTTTATTATAGGAATCTGTCGTTTTCGAAATCCCAAAGTGTGTACATATAATTTTTACGCGTATACACATTTTGTGCATAATAATAATTATTATTATTTTTATTTCTTACCCTTTTGCAAAATCACACAATGCACATAATGCGACAAAAACGATGAAACTTTGTAAATTCATGTGCATTGCAGGATATTATTTTGTCAAGAGATAATACACACAAGTTTATCACCTTTATTTTTAATATATGTTTGACATACCATGACAATTACGAGCACAACCACGTGTTATTTAATAACAGTATTATACAATGATAAAAATATTCGAAAACAATTTTTAGCAATAAGTTATACGTAACTTTATCTTAAATAATAATTTTATCTAATCCATGAAATCTTTTGAGGTTATCTTTCATTTTTTCTTTTTTCCATCATAGAAGATAACAAGCGCAGGCGCTATTTGTCACATCATATTTGATTTTTTTGTATATTTGTATGCAAATACATTAATATAATATATCTCCTTTTATACTTTATAGTAGTCAATATATTTTAAATTTATGATATAAAATAATAAAAATATATTCATATTTTTAATTTTTAAATACGTTTAATATATATACGGTTTTATAGTTTCTAATCTACTTACATATGATAAAATTATATTATAAAATAAATTATATATAAAATAAAACAATAAAAGTTTTGCGCTTGAGATCTGATAAATCTCAAGTAAGTTTTTTACTTTTGCTTTAATGTAACTATCATAACTATATATAGTGAAATAAATTTTACAACAAAATTATTACAAAAGGATTTTTATAAAATAATATTATAAGTGAAGAGCAAGATCTCCATATATTTATTTTAGTGAATTATTTATGTATATGCCTCTCTTAGCAAGAAAAGCACTCTTTAATAAAAACAAAATCTTTTTTTTGTTACAGCACCATGTAAAAATATTTATTCCCTGGCATTTTTTTATTTTTATATATTGTACATACTAGGAATAAAAAACATAAAGATTTATGAATTTTTCTATTGCAGTAAACAAATTTTCTAAATTCTTCTATGGATATATGACTGAAAAAAAGTAGTATATCAATCATTACATGTTTACATTATGCTTCTTGAAATATTTTAAATATCACTTATAAAGGGTACAATAAAAAAATCGCACTTGTTATTCGAATAGATCGATAAAACTTTGATCAAATTTATTTAAGGTGATTCTTCGCGCATTTTCAATATTATCAATACAAATCGTTTACAAGTCACACAACACTAAGAAAGATGTAAATCATTTTATGTTCGTTGCGAGTTTGCTCTGCTTAATTTGCCTTCTTTTTTTTCGCCTCTCTCAGCCATATCAATATTATCTTTGTATCGTCGAATCATAACAAAAGATAAAGCTTATATAATTTAGTATGAAGAATTCTTCAATTAATATCAATTTTGATTTAAATTTCAATATGAGGTCTCTATATATTATATAGCATTTAGAAAAAAATTTACTTTCTGATTGAAAGTATAGAAGAATTATATGTTGAATTATAGATTTATGCTTAACGAATAAAAAAAATGGGTAAGAAAAAGAAAATGCTAAAACATGCAAATAATATATATATTCAAAGTTGCATCATTTCATGTAATATTCATTTAATTGTGCTGACCTTAATTTGCTATGTAATTCAGACTCTTGTATAAATAACAAATAACTTTTAAACTTATGATTGATATTTAAAAAAAAAACAAGAAATGTATATAATTCTATTTTAATTTGTCACTAAAGCACAATGGTAAATTTATATATATATTTCATTAAGAATATATATCTTTCATATGTTAACAAAAAAAAATTGTTTTTTGATCCCTCTAGTTTTTCTTTCTATCTATAATTAGTTTTACAGATAACTGAAATCACAAAGCTCACGTACATAAATGTGCATATCTTATCAAATAAAGGTTTAAAAAGTGATTGAAATATATGACTGTTTATAATTTGTTAATTTTCATTGATTAAATTTCTTAAAGCAAGAACTTTGCATTACAACAAATATGTAATCCTCCCATGCAAATATAAATTAGTTAAATATATAAATTTCATCACTTGTGTCCATGTCATTCAGCAGAATTTTTCAGTCAAACATATGGGAAATATATTGATCACCTTCTACGCATGGATATTCAAAACGAATTATTTTTCATTATCTTGACTGCTTCGAAACAAAATGCATGAAATATATAAAATATCTATATGAAAATAGTATAGAAGTTGCAATAATTATACAAAAATCATCGTTTCATCAATAGATGGCTGACTGTTGTCGCGTCAAAAACTAATAGCATTATTGGAATCACTTTTATGACTTATGTCTCTATATTGTATCGATATTTATCACTGTAAAACTGAAAAAAAAAGGAATTTCAATATTTTCCGTCTTTCGTTCCATTTTTAAGTAGACTTTGCTTATCAAAGGGAGGATACAGGCTACAAGATAATCTGATCAGCTACACTTAGTACAAATTATATATGCATTAATAGTACCGATCAATTAATATATCTATATACAAACAAATAATAAGACCTAACAGGAGCAGGAGTCTTTCCCACCCTGCTGTTCATTAGATACACCTTGAAGATTGGTGCGACCCGGTTGACTGGGATTATGTTGTACACCAGACTCTGCTGCATTTAGGTCCAATCTATAAAAAAGAAATTTGAGATGTATTATAACTCATATTAAAAGCAATTAATTTATAACTTAATTATAATTGTATTTTGTGGATGTACTATTTTTCATTTAATATAATATTAATGATATTATTTATATAAAACTCACCGTCCGTCTTGTATACTTTGGAATATTTTCTTTGCAGTTTCCAGGAAAGCTTCCTCTACATTATGCCCTCTAAAAAATTAGAACATAGTTTTTAATTTGTACAAAAAAAAATCATTTAAAGAATTTATATTTTGTTTAAAATATTTAAAAAAACACTTACGTCTTTGCACTAGCTTCGACAAACATTAAACCATGTTCATCAGCAAACTGTTTTGCTTCTTCGTAAGTAACGTCACGTTGTCCTTCAAGATCACTTTTGTTACCAATTAAGAATATAACCTATAACAGGAATTAATTTATTTAACTATATATAAACATAATTTTCTCTCTTGGACATTACATAGATGTAAAATTACAAGCCAATTTAATAAAAAATCCTTATAATTGCATTATAGCATGTAATATTAGCAATATGCGTACAGTGCTTGGATTTGTCAAATTTCTTGTGTCTGTCAGCCAGCTACTGAGATGATTGTAGGTTGAACGGCGTGTAATATCATACACCATTAAAGCTCCAGCTGCACCCCGATAATACGATCTAAGAAGAAATATTTCTTTGTGTTTGCACTATAATCTTATTTTAGTATTTGGAGAATACTAAATTCTTTAATTTATCACAAATATTGCACAATTATTACCTAGTAACTGCTCTAAATCGTTCTTGCCCAGCAGTGTCCCATATCTGCAGTTTTATCTTCTGTCCTGCTACTTCAATAATCCTAGTCCCAAATTCGACCCCGATAGTATGTGGACAATCTGCCATAACTAAATTTACAAAAACATTTACATATAAGGATTTATTCTTTAATTTGTTTTTCTTTGTAAATGCAAAATGTAATACACCAGGAATAATTTATACACACTGCTTGTATTCAAATATATATAAGAAAGCTCAAGTACTGAAAGAGATATAGAAAGTTTCATCTAAAACATTATAATTTGGCAAAAGAATAATAATTTTCTATCTCTCTTCCTACAATTTATCTTTAAAGAGAACTCTTGTGAGCATATATAGAATAAAGTAAGAATTGTCACATTGTTTCCACAAGTATTATCCATACATAATATATATAGCGCAATGTACTATTGTCATATATATAGCGCAATGTGCTATCATCATGTACATAGACAATGTGCTATCGTTATATAATTATGTACATATATTAGTATTTTCTGTAAGAATGAGTCATGAGAAAGAAAATAATAAATTACAAAACATAAAACTAATTTAATACAATTTTTATTTATAAATTCATACAATCATATATAATTATATATACATTTATTTTATTACTTACATTTTTTTTCTGTAAACTGATGAAGCAGACACGATTTGCCTACTCCCATATCTCCTATAATGATATATTTAAAGATGTAGGAATAATTATATGGACCGGTCGACATTTTGCACCTGCAATAAAAAAATTATGAAAAAATAAAATTATATTTATCCTTATGCTTTCCTAAATCGTCTGACAAGCAACAAAAAGTAAAGTTTATGGCCTATTAAAGTTTATTGAAAATTCTTTTAAGCAATATTTTATAATTTGTTGTTAAAAATTTCTTTCAGGCTTGTTATCATGAAATATATCTGAGATTATCTTTATCTATTTATATATTCTCTGAAATGTAATCATATTTCAAAAAATATGTCACATTCTTTGCTTCATTCAATATAGAGATAACAGATGCATGAATCACAAGAGTATTATAAACACAGGTGAAAATCTCTTAATGTCAATGATCCACCTATAACTGTTATTGTCACAATTATCAGTCTTGTTTTTTATAAAGAAATACGGTATTTCACCTTTTCTTTTTTTCATATAAATTATTGTAAAAATTATATAATTCTGATAATTGAAAACAAGTACAGTGCCTGCAATATTGACTTTTATGTTTTCGAAAAGAGAAAAAAAGAACTTTATAATATATATTATTAATAATAGTGTTTATATATAAAAAATTTTGAGAAAGAATTAAATGTTTAATCAGCTTTGTGGTATAAAAACAGGTTACACACATCTATGAATAAACTCGTGAAAATTTTTTTCTTCGTGTTAACTTTATAAACTCGGCGCGGAATCTCAATTTGCGCGAAATTAAAGTCAATTCAAGGAAATTAGACGCGATATTAGATTAATATGGGAGTCGATGAAAGGAGGAACATATGTGTGTGTGTATATCGGAGTTATCCTCGAAAGTTGAACGAAAAGCGAAAAATCTTTCAAGCCAACGTCAACAATAACGCACTGCCCACTCCCATAATTACGTTATGCCTTAATTAGCGCAGTATTCGCGATCGATGGGGCGTAACGAGGATCGAAGAAAGGGGCTCATCGTGTTCATTTTCTTTATGGGAGATCGACGATAATCACGAAATAATACGATATGAAGCGGGGAGCGGGCGGGGGGGGAGGGGGGAAGAGAGGGAATCTTCGATGTCAACAAAACTGCGAGATGCTATTTTACTCACACGTTCGTGTATCGGCGCCGCTTGGATGGGTACTTTTATTGGCCGCTGTAAGGTTGGGAGAGACGGCTCGCAAAGAGTACGGCGTTGTGTAAACACTACGCGAACGTTGCTCCTTCGTAGGCGATTCACTCTGTCATCGAGTATCACGTATGTATGTAAACGACGTTTCGCCCCCCCGATATCACGGATATCACGCGCAATATGGCAGGCCGCGCGCTGTCGCTGACGACGATGACGACGAGCAAACGTCAAACCACCTGTCACTCGCGTTAACTCCTGATTCGCTCGATCGCGCTACCTCGCTACCTTCGCTCGCTAAGGTGCCAATATCTCGACGTTAGAAGTGCGGATGAGATTTTTGACGCGCGAGCACGATGACGGGTAGAGGATCCTTCGGGAGTGCGACGGATACGTTTCTCTTGGTACACTCCCGATGTCATGAATACTTGGAGAGAAAATTTGATCAATCTCGGAACGCGTGTCTCGTATCTAGATGTTCCTATATTCATGACCATGGGCGCTCACAAGGGGGGACAAAATATTGTCATAATTCTATTATATATTAATATTAAAAGATGTAGAAATATCAAAGTATATATTTCAATCAATCTCAGTGACATTTTACGTCATTCCCCCTTCCCTGAACAAAATCCTGCGGACGTCCTTATTATTGAATAATATTCGAGCCTTAAATTAATTATTTAAAGAATTATTTAAAGAAATTTAAATTTAAATACAAAGGGGATTAAATTAATTCTTATGTGTAAAAGAAAAATTTTGTTATTAATAAATATTGTTCGGTAAATATTTATTATTATATTAATATATAAATATTCAATTTTTTATTAATTAGTTATTTTTTATAAATAGTTATAATAGTCAAGGTCAAAAATTTGTCGAGCCAGAATTGCAATATCGTATTAACTATGCGACTTTTGACTACGAAAATTTATTACCATCATGTTAAGGATGTATGTGACATATATCGAAATACTAACAAAAGCATTAAAATTTCGCAGATTATTCTACTATTTCTTCTAAATATTTGTGCAAAAACTAAGCACAATTCTCTTAGCGGTTTGGAAATTATTTAAATTTAAAGTTACTATTGATTTTTATGGAAAATCGCCTATTATAGCATTTATTGACAAATTTGATAAAGAAAAAATATTACCAATGAAATAAGAATTCTCACATATATTAAGGAAATTCTAACAAATATTTGTGCAAAACTTGATTTAGAGCCACTAATTTATTTAAAAGTAATTTACTAAAAATTGTAGAAAAATATTATCTGTTTCTTTTTCTCTTTCTGCAAATTACTCGCTTTTCATTGTTTTTTGCAGTTGATTTCAGAGAATGTTCACGATCAAAAGTTTTTGCCATAAATTAGGCAAAATATTAATTACAACTATTTTCTTTTACGAAGACGTCAAAATCCATATTATTTTGTGATACTTTAATTTTTTTCATAACCCGAATTTATTTTTTTAATTTGTCAAACAATATAAACATAAGAAACATGTTTTCTTTTTAATTTTGACAATTTTTTGCTACTATTGTACATCCAGAACATCCTTAACGACGCGACTTTACTTGGGAACGTAATTACTGTTTTGGCCACTATGGTATGGCGCTGAAATCAATGAAAAATATTGGTCTTGCCTTCGTCCGGGCCTTTGGCTGTCTACTAATCTGTGGTCATGGGACGATATTCTCAATTGACTATTTCGCTAAGCTATAAATCGATTGGCTATTCTATCAAAATGGCGCAGCCAATCACATTCGCTGTCTTTTCCTTTCAATTTATTCGACACGCACATCAATTGTGTTTCTTGAGTCTATGGACAATAAATCTAGCACCGAATACTGCGTACTTTTGTGGTTGATTCGTGCAATTGTAAATCAAAGTTTTTTGTCAACAATACAAGTTACACGGTGAAGAAATACGTTATTTTCGGATAGAAGATTGAAGTACGAAGGCTTGTGAGTCGTGATTATCGAGATATCACGTGTAACTGGCTCTAAATAGTATCGTTGAGACGCAAATTATTTTTTCGGCATTTTCGACCCTTTTTCCCTTAGGTAAGAGACTCTACCTCAACAAAGTACGAAGATCCGTGTGACGTAGTCGTCGAGATAAGGCAAGAATGTCTGATTTATTGATATCTTGTAGAGTCCTATATAGGACTCTGGTATCTCGCAAGTTCTTCATCGTCCTATTTTTTGTTTTCATAAAATATATCGACGCATATAATGCACACATGTGGACGATTTGTTTTATTTTGTCTCAATTTTGTTTATTTTAATTATCTTATTACAAGATATATTTTTGTTTAAAAAATTTTAAAAATTTTAAATTTTTAAATTTAAAAAAATAGGGTTTAAAAAATTCTTTTTTTTTTTTTGTCACAATTAATCGGAAGAATTTATATTTTTATCATGTATTGTGTGCAAAATCATGTGGATATATATTTATTTGTATTTAATATCATTGTAAAAAATTTTATATGAATTATATTACATTGGTCAAAAAGTAAAGGCACTTTTTCGTTTATTTGTGATTTTCTCTTTTTTTTTTGCTTTTGTCTCTTTACTTCTTAACTGATATATATTTGCTTTTTCATGTTTGAAGATCATGTTTCACTTTTTATATTAAAACTGAGGTATATTCGATGATTATAAAATACAAAATAAATAAATTAAATATTGACTTAAATAAGTTACTTGTTTGTATAACGAAGAATGTAAGACAAATTGACATATAATCACACACATCACATTCTTGAATTCTATATTTTTTTCACTAATTTTTAGTTTATTTAATTATATTTTATATATATATATATTTTTTTTTTTTCTTTTCTATTTGTATAACATGTAATCTCTTTGACATTGTAATCGTTTTGTCGGTTTATCGCAATAAATACAAAAAAATATTAGCGAATAATACGATAATCTTTTTAAACTCTCTGGATCTTATAAGATGATCATGGCATTTAATTTTGATAATTTTAGTGGGATAATATCCCACTAATTGACATACTGCATCAAAACATTTTTATACACAAGTCTAACTTGTTTGTGCGAATATTACATGTTACATGTGTATCCATAGGATGTCATATATTACAGATTGTCTTAGCTGACTATGCCATACATTTTAGTACGTGGTAACCTAGCGTCATACAGTCATAAATATCCTTGGAGAGTTCTTGTGTCAGGGCTTAAAGGTACGAACTCCTGCATACTCGTTCTCATACAAATGCACATGTTACATTTCCCTCTTTTTAAATTTTGCCATAATTAAACGATTATGTTTAATGATTTGTCACAGTTGAAAATTTCTTAGATTAAATTTCTCTAAAAGTCATATGCTAGTAAAATAGCTAATAAATATTTTTACATAGATTTAGAGATTAGATTGATGTACCTTGATAATTATAGATAATATTTTTTAATTAAGAATATTATAAATAGGTATAATATAATAACAAATCAAGGTGCAAATAATATTCAATTATGTTATAGCGGCTGACATAGAACAGTTGAGTCGCTTTACATCTATCGGTTATTGCGACGATTCGACGATAGTATATTTGCAACATCCTTGCATAATATTGAGCGCTTTAGAGGTACTTGGTTACAAAGTCATCGCATCTTCCAGTACTAGCATTAAGCAGGATTATAATGAATACATGTGGACTATGAGAAAAGAATTTACAGAACCTGAACCTGATATTGCTGTAACAGCTGGTATGGTTCGAAATTAGTATAACGCAGAGCGCTTTTTAAGAGCAATCCAAGAGCACATCGTATAGCATAGTTGCAACATTTATTATGCACAATCGTATTCTAATGCTTCTGTGAAAAGTCTATCGACACACCCTATCATCAGAAAGCACATTTGTTTTCATCACATTGATGATTTATAAAACTCTAGTGTTATTATTTGTATATATTGTACATTATATGTGCTTATATATGCGCGTTAGTCATATTTCCAACAGAAAAAAATTTTTTTATGTGTAAAAATTCTCATTATTTTAGATGAAAATTATCTATAGTACTTTAAAAGAAGAGAGTAATATTGATTAGAACAAAAAATTAATAAAAAATTAACATCTTCAAACAATCTGTTTTCTATTGGAGATATGACACTGCATCAACATATCAGCTTCAACATTTCATTTAATCAGAAATGTGCCATTTATCCTGAAAGTGACTTTAGTCAAATTGTTTTAAAATCTTCTTAAAACAAGTATAAATTTTATATAATGATGATTGAACTTACATAAAATAAATGTACTTCAAAAAGGTTCTGGATATTATCTGACTATAATACAACAATATTTCAGAGAGAAATTTCATTTTATATAAAATTTATGTGAATATTTCCTTGTGAAAAAATAGAAATTTTGAAGCTGCATATATTTTTAAAGTAAAACTGAAAAGCTACTCGTATCTTTTTATGTCAATTGTAATGAAAGTTCAAGAGTTGAGAGATAGAGGTATTCTTTTGTTGCTGGAATCGTTTTAAAAGTATCACGAACGAAGAAAAATTTGATAAAATAACAAAAGCATTGCATAAACGCAGCTTTTTGAACTTTCAATCGAGAAATTTCGTCAAGAGATTGCTTCGTGAATGGGGTGATGTTTGTATCACTTTCGTGATAAACGGCTTCGATCGTCACTCACGTGCGTCACGTTTGCTTTTCTTCTAGAAGTAAAGCACAACGAGGTATAACGATACTTTTAGCGCGGCAATGGCAACCACGTCCAAAAAGGATGGCGTCGACGAGGACGACGACACTTTCTATTACGTCGGTGTAAGGGCATCCCCGTTTGCGGCCGATTGCGCTGTGTTTGGTTTGCCCTCGAAAGAGACATCAGCCTTACGCAGCCGCTTCCCGCTGTCTCCCAGTAGTACGAATATCGTGAATGGAATTATGCTCAAAGGTTAATATTAACCTTCTCTTCCAAGAAATTTTGAAATGTTGCACAGGTCGCTCCTCAGAGTCTCAAAATAGATCCTTTGAACTATGACATCTATAAAAATTACTAGTCATTTAAAAATACGAATTAATTGCGAGATAATATGTACACAAAGATTATTATAAAAACGAGTAATATGTGTAGAGAAAAATTTTTTTAAAGATATCCAGTTTAGGCCAAATATATCGGAGAAATTAAATTTCGGAGTTTTATCCATAGAACACCCTGTATATAACAAATATAATCATTAATGATTTTTCTTAACTTATTTTTATTTGGTAACTTTAAAATTACGATGTTTAATAATTTTTAAAAGTTTAATTAATTTAATAGAAAAGAAATCAGATTTTATATAAATGATTTTATTCTATTAATAATATTTTAATTAATAGAAAATAATAGTATTTTAATAGAAATAAAATTTTATTGTTGCATTAATGGTATAATAATTACTTAAGAAAAATTTGAACAAGATCATAGTATTATTACTTAAATTTTGATATATTAATATTAATTTTTTTATCAATTTTTAACTTTTAAGAATTTATGTTGCCAAATTGATTTCAGGAACACCGTTCTCCGTCATAAACGCTCTAGCCGAGCTCGGCTATCGAGTTATATGTAGTACTGGAGAGGCCGAGATACTTTGGACATTGCAGCGGGAATGTTAATGATATAAAAAAATTGGGTTTTATTGTATATATATATATATATATATATATATGTGTGTGTGTGTGTGCGTGCGTGCGTGTGTGTGTGTGTGTGTGTGTGTGTGTGTTTTTATGAATCAAACTACAATTGGTGAATGGGATCTGTAATATTATCTTCTTTTCTGCATTTTTCTTTTATACATCTTGTATTTCTGGCATTTCTCTACATCTAATCGCGTTTTGGCGAAATTTTACGATAGTAATTAAAAACGTATAATATTGTGTGGTCCATCTAAGAAGGCTTTATCCGACCGAATATCTTTTCAAGATATTTGATTGCTAGATATGTACTTCGCAAAGTTGGATGGTACATATGTAAAATGCAACTTGTCATTAAAAGAGAATATGTACAGTATTTCATTTGAAAATGAAAACTAATATGTTAGTCATTGCTGTAAACGATAACATGAATGTTTTTCTTGTTATTGATAGGACATTTTATATATATATTTCAGCAATGTTGCAAGTTTCTTTTTACAATTTCGAAAATGACACGATAAAACTGTATAATCATGATAAGACTGTCCGGAGGGGGGATTTCGAAGAAGAATGAACCATTTAAATATTCCTGCACTGTATGTTGCAGATAATAATTTATTAGCAGAGGCGGGAAATTCTTGTCGGAGCAATGCGCGTTGGCACACACAATATATATATATATATATATAAAATTAGAAGTATTGTATTTTGTGATATCTTTTTACCTTGTTGCGTGGAAAATGGTTTTTTTTGACGCTTTATTGAAAGTTAGGAGATGAGAATTTCATATAAGAATTTCATACAATTCAGGCAATGGTTCAAATTGGCGCAATATAAATTGCTCCAAACTGATCTATGTCGTCTTTGAACAGCGTTTATCTTTTTGTGGGGAATAAAATTTTATTATATGTACACATAAGAATTTATATAATATCTTTATATATGATAACACATACACATAAACATGTGTAATATTAATATAATACTTTCTTCTATCCATGTGCATTGTATTTTTAGTAGTTTATCGTACAGTTATTATATGTGCGAGATATCGTCCGGATCGAACACGGTCCAGAGAGTTTAAACATAAAACTGTCATTTGATATAGTATTTATGGCGATGTTTACTCTTGTATATTAACGTGTTTATCAATCCTCCTTCAAATGATGTGTGTCAATCTAAAAAATTATTGCGATTGATATTTCCTGTATTTATATTAAACTAAATTAAATAAAATTATATAGAATAATCATTATTTTATATAGTTTAACAATTATATATATTATAAAATTTATATGTAAGAAAATCAAAAATTATACTGTCGATGTCGTTCACGAAATAGTTCTTAGTTAATTTGACATGGGTGTAATTTATAGAACTAAAATTCGCGGATGTGGGCAATTTTATATTTATGTAAATTAATAATCTCGCGCATGAACAGAACCTTAAACTGTTTTGTACGACACAGTGTATAAGCGTAGCTTATATATAATAGAACGTTGTACACAATTATTTACATTACAATATACAAGAAATATCGATAAATTCATGTGTTATATACATTTTTTACGTAACAAAAATCTTTTTGTCTCCTGAAAAATCCTTTTTTATCATACAGACATATGTAAAAGGTTTATGTCAAACTTATATAGAATCCTAATGCTTATTTGCAGATATAATAAACAATGGCGCATTCTCACAATGATGATACTCATGCATGCCAAAGCAATAATTATGCTGTTTGTCAGACTTTAGATGAAATGGTATTCGAACGTGGACTTTGGAAGGCAGGTAAATGTGTAAGTGTTTGTTCTATTCGCGATATTTACTCAAAAATAATGTAAAAGATGGTAAATGTGTAACGAAACATCAGAAAATAGATCGTCAATGAATGGATTATATGTTCAGATTTGGCTATGCGTTTATTATAGATTCTAATATTAGATTTATGTTAATAGAGAATTCAAAAGATTCTATTTTTATATGTAATGTGTAGAAGACAATTCGGGAAAGGATAAAATAAAGAATTTATCTTTGAACTGATAATTTATATAAACACATGCGCGATTATTAAAAGGAAGCTATAAAGATTTATGTGCAATATTTATATATCTTCATAACAAAAACAATAGAGAAAAAAGGATGAGCATTTTATATTGCTTTTTTCTTCTATAATATTTTTTATTGAGCGGTTAAAGATTTATACAGAAATTATACATGGTCTCTTTTTGAATTAACAAAAAGCGAATACAGCGTTTCTCCGAATTAAATATCAGCCTAGAATAACTAATAGAACATAATTTGACATTTAAAGCTCGACTTGGTAGAATTTTAATTCGAGATTGAACTGTATCAAGCTATTCACATTGAAAATTATCAAAAACATCTATCTCTAAATTTTGATTTTAAATCTAATAGAAAACAATGCCTATTTTTCATCAAGGCAGTTTTATATACAAATGTTTACGTGAACACTTAAAAAGTCGAGAGGGCTCTCAAAAAAAAAAACTGATTCTATCGCAAAATTATGTAGACTAACGCGTATTTTTTTCAGCGTTGGATGGTGATATAGAACGCGTAGAAAGGCTGTTGGACAGGGGCCACGACCCCAGGAAGGAGGATACCAGTGGCTACACTCCACTGCATTTCGCCGCTCGACACGGTCATTTCGAGGTGTGCGAGCTCCTATTGAACCACGGCGCGAACGTGAATGCGACCACTCCCTCCCTTAAGGCGACACCTCTGCACCGTGCTGCTACACAAGGTCACGCTAAAACCGTCGAAACGTTGCTACGATATGGTGCAAATGCCAATCTGAAGGACATAGATGGCAAGACGGCCTTACACCGGGCAATCTCGAGTTATGTCAGCTCCATGGAAACTCCTCAAAATACCTCGTTATCGAACACTTGCATGTTATTGTTACCGCATACCGATCCTAATATCAAAGATAACACCGGACGAACTATAAAGGAATTAATGGAATCAATGGAAAAGGAATTAGATCACTTATATATTGAGCTACAAAAGATGATGAGTATAAAAGAAAAGGAGGAATTAAAAAAAACAAGCGTTTAAAAAGTAAAATAAAAACAAACTTAATGGAATATTTGTACATTGTTTTTATTAATATAATTTTCGGCGTGGCCCCTCTCAGGTTTCTCTCTGATAAAATATGAAATATAAAATACAAATATAATAAATACAATGTCCAAATAAATACATATAACTTATATATAAAGTAAATATATATACAACTTATATATTATAGAGAAATTTTCGCAAAATAATATTATTAATTATTATTAATTGCATTCAGCCGGCATAAACTATTGATAATCTTAACATTACTTAATTAAAGTAAGTAATCTACAAGAATCAAAGTAAAAATTTTATTAAATTTTTATATTATAATGTAGAATTATATCTACATTATAATATAAAAATGTAATAAACTGTATATATTATATACATAAAATATACAGTTTATTACATTTTTATATTATGTAGATATATATTATGTACATAAAATATACAATTTATATATTTTTATTCGCCATTGACATTATTCCATGTCCAGCAACCAATAACGACTAAGGAACTGCTGCGCGCGCAAATACAAATTACAATAGAGGACGCAAGTCATAGTTTGCACATTTTCTTATAAATTTTTTGTCGTTAGTCGTTAATCGTAAGCAAATTGACCAACCACAGTCGATTATTCCTAGAATATTCTTGGAATATAATAATTAATAATATAAATAATGTAAATAAAAAATAGTTAGTAATTTAAGCTTGAAACGGTCTTTAAATAATTCATATTAATAAAAAAGAAACCTTTTTACAAAAGCCATAATAAACGCCCTCTTTTAGGTTGAGAACACTGTTCGACACGCACATCAATTGTGTTTCTTGTTGTCTATGGACTCTATGGACAATAAATCTAGCACCAAGTACTGTGTCCTTTTGTGATCAATTCGTACAATTGTAAATCAAAGTTTTTGTCGAGAATACAAACTACAAGGTAAAGGAATACATTATTTTCGGATAGACGATAGAAGTACAAAGGGCTTGTTGGGTCGTGATTATCGAGATATCACACGTAACTGGCTCTAAATAGTATCGTTGAAAGGCAAATTGTTTTTTCAGAATTTTTGACCTATTTGACCCTTTTTCCCTTAGGTAAGAGACTCAACAAAATACGGAGATCCGTGTGACGTAGTCGTCGAGACAGCAAGAATGTCTGATTTATTAGTGTCACATAGAATCCTGTCCTATATAGGACTCTAGTGTCTCGGAAGTTCTGTATCGCCTGTTTTTTTTTATCTAGTTTTCGTAAAATGTATCGACGCATATAATGCGCACACGTTTGTGATGATTTGTTTTATCTTTGTCTTAATTTTATTTATTTTAATTCTTAACAAGATATATTTTAAGGTAGGTTTTCAAGATTTATTTACTTTTTTTTTCAAGAGATTGCTTCGTGAATAGGATAATGTTTGTATCACTTTCGTGATAAACGGCTTTGATCGTCTCACTCATGTTTGCTTTTCTTCTAGAAGCAAAGCACAACGAGGTATAACGATACTTTTAGCACGGCAATGGCAACCACGTCCAAAAAGGACGGTGTCGTCGTAGAGCGACAACACTTTCTATTATGTCAGTATAAGGACGTCCTCGTTCGCTGCCGATTGCGCTGTTTGGTTTGCTCTCGAAAGAGACATCGGCCCTACACAGCCGCTTCCCGCTGTCCCCAAGTAGTACGAATATCATGAATGGAATTATACTCAAAGGTTAATATTAATCTTCCCTTCCAAGAAATTTTGTTAACAGATTTTACATGGATTGCTCCTCAGAGTCCTGAAGCAGACCCTTCGAATTATGACATCTACAAAAATCATTAGTCATTTTAAATAAATTAATCATGAGACAAGTACACAAAAATTATTACAGTAAAAAGAGTTATATTTGGAGAAAAATTTTTTTAAAGACACTCAGTTTAGGCCAAATATATAGGAGAAATTAGATTTCAGAGCTTCATCTATGTAGAGAACTCTGTGTATATCGTCTTTGAAATAGAGTACGTATAGTATTTCACCTGACTTGAAAATGGAAACTTACATTTTAGTCATTGCTGTAAATGATAACATTAATGTTATCGGATATAAAATTTTGTATGTATATTTGAACAATGTCGCAAGTTTTTCTTTACGATTTCAAAAATGATATGATAAAATTTTGTGATATTTTATCTTGTTGCATAGAAAATGGGTTTTTTTACTTGCTTTATTAAGAATTAGCAGATGAGAATTTCATATAATCCAGGCAATGGTCCAAATTGGAGCAATATAAATTGTTCTAAACTGGTTATCCTTCAACGTTTATTTTTTTGTGGGAAATAAAATTTTATTATATATATAAATAAAGATTTATATAATATCTATGTATATGTAGATGATAACACACATACACATACAAACACATGTAGGATTAATGTAATTCCTTCTTCTACCATGTGCATTGTATTTTTGGTAGTTTATTGTACATTTATTATATGTGCGAGATATTGTTCAGATCGAACACGGTCTAGAGAATTTAAAACTATCATTTGATATAGTGTTTATGGCAATGTTAATTTTTACTTGTACATTAATGTGTTTGTCAATCCTATTGTAAATGGTGGTGTGTAAATCTAAAAAATTATTGTGATTGATATTTCCAGTATTTATATTAAATCAAATCAAATAAAATTATATAAGAACAATTGTTATTTTATATAGTTTAACAATTATTATATTACATATAAAATTTATATGTAAGAAAATCAAGAATATAATATTTACATCTAATATTTTCATATAAATAATAGTTAAATAATAGTTAAAAGATTTATATTAAATTTATATAACAAAATCCTAATAATTATTTGCAGATATAATAAACAATGGCGCACGCCGATGATACTCATGCTGCTTTAGATGAAATGGAATTCAAAGGTGGACTTTGGAAAGCAGGTAAATGAATGTGAAAGTAATTCTTCTATTCACAATTCGAATATTAACTCAACAGAATGTAAAAGGTTTATTGCTTCCATAATTTTTCAAAATAGATGGATTACACAGAAATCACATATGATCTCTCCAAATTAAAGACATGATATTTTTTGCGACTTAAACTTTAGACTAATAGAACATAATTTGACATTTAAAGACTTGATAGAATTTTAACTCAAGATTAAATTGTATCAAGCTATTTATATTGTTGAAAATTATCAAAAACTGTATCCTTGATTTTAAATTTAATAGAAAGAAAGCTGTTTACTTAAAAAGTCGAGAGGGCTTCCAGCCTTTAAAAAAAAAAAAAAAATCTAGTGATGCGAGCGTGAAATTATATAGATTAATTCGCATTTTTTCAGCATCCGATGGCGCCATAGAACGCGTAAAAATGCTGTTGGATAAGGGCCATGATCCTAGTGCAAAGGATTCCGAAGGCTGGCCTCCACTGCATTATGCAATAAAAAATCATCATACTTCTGTGTGTGAGATCCTATTAGAGTACGGCGCTGATGTGGAAGGACGCACCTTTGGTGAGACGACACCTCTGCACCGTGCTGCTACTCAGGGTCACGCTGAAACCGTCGGAATATTACTACGACATGGTGCAAATGCCAATCTGAAGGACATAGATGGCAAGACGGCCTTACACCGAGCAATCTCGAATTATGTCAGCTCCATGGAAACTCAAAATACCTCATTATCGAACACTTGCATTTTATTGTTACTGCATACCGATCCTAATATCAAAGATAACACCGGACAAACTACAAAGGAATTAATATCTCAAAAGTACAAGGAGACATTAAGCAAATTCGGATCAGAAACTGTGAAAAATTCGTTCTTAGAAAAGTGGTTCGACAAAAATATAGATTTGGGAGAAGCATCAGAAGACAAAAAATCATTGCAAAATAAACAAACATTGGAAGAAGAATTGAAAGCAATGGAATTAGGGAAGGAATTAGAAAAGGCGGATAAAAAATTAAAAAAAATTAAAATTAAAAGACTTGCTAAAGAACATCAACCAAAAGAAAGCGCACTTGAAGAAATTGAAAAATATGTTGATGCATTAAAACAAAAAAAGTCAGAATCTTAAAATTGGAATATTTGCTTATTTCGTTTTTGCTAGTATAGTTTTTGTTTTTACAAAGTAATGAAAGAGAGAGAGAGAGAGAGAGAGAATATATTATGTACATGTTAGCATAATATATATTCATATTTTGTTAAAATGTGAATCTCTTTTTTGATATTTATATAAACAAAAATGTATATGATAATTTCACGTAAACTGAAAGATTTGTAGCATTTTAGTGTTCAAAAATTTAAGAAGATAGAATATACGATTTTCTCTTGCGAGCATTCGAAATTTTATAACAATCGCAATGACACAAGGATTATTAAAACATCAATCATATGTTCGAAGGAAGAACAACTTTTATTTTTCGATTTATGAGTAGCGATGCCATCAAAGGAAATGATAAAATTCTCATGATTCATTAAAACTTTCTTAGTTTCATTGATGAAAAATAGATATTTCATCAACAATTCTTCAAATTGAGTATTCAGCATATCAAAACTTTCTTATCTCGATTTTCGTCTCGCTATGTTCTCGTTAAAATACTCTATACACTATACAATCAAAAATACGATCAAAAAAAGAAGCCAGAAAATTTATACCTCTCTCTCTCTCTCTCTCTCTCTCTCTCTCTCTCTCTAAAATTCTCATGATCAAAACTCAGTTTCATTGACGAAGAATAAATTTTCTTAACAATTCTCCAAATTAAAAATTTAATATATTAAAAATTTGTCTTCATTTTCATCTTGCCGCGACATTTCTTGTTAAAGACATTTGACATTTCTTATTCTACAAGTGGTAAAAAAAAGAAGACTGAAAATCTATGACTCTCTAGCGAGCATTGGAAAATTTATAACAATGACAATGATAGAAAGATTAATAAACTGTCAATATGTTCAAAGAAAGAAAAATAATTTCTATTTTTTTGACTTGTGAATGAGCGATGCCAAATATCAAAGGAAACAAAAGTCTCATGATTCATCAAAACACGCAGTTTCATCGACGAAGAATAGATTTCCTCAATAATTCTCCAAATGAAAAATTTAGTATACCAAAAATTCCTTGTCTTGATTTGCAACTCGCTGCGACATTCTTATTAAAATACTTTACATGTGTTCAAAAAAGAAGACAGAAAATCTATGACTCTCTAGCGAGCACAATCGAAAATTTATAACAATAACAATGATACAAGGATTAATAAAATATTAAAAAAAAAAAAAAAAAAAATTTCTATTTTTTAAATTATGAATAGCGATTCTAAATATTAAAGGAAACAATAAAATTCTCATGATTCATCAAAACCGTTAGTTTTATTGACGAAGAATAGATTTCCACAACAATTTTCCAAATTGAAAAATTAATACATCAAAAATTCATTATCTCCATTTCCACTTTCCAACGCCTTTCGACGTTCTTGTTGAAGTACCCTATACGCGGTCAATCTATCCATCCAGTCATCCGTCCATCCGTCCGTTCGCGCGACAGACAAGAGAAGCCGGAGGGTCGTGCACTTGATATTGAATCGGTCGCGCTCGCGGCCCTTCGGCCGTTTCCGGCGACGCTCGGCTCGGGCGCCGGAGGCCCAAGAGCAACGACGCGAGCGCCATCTCGCGGCCGCGAGTACCTGCCGTCGTCGTTCGCGGTGCGGCCGCGCCAGTCGTTGCACGACGCGGAGTCGTCAGTTGTTTCCACGAGTAGTAGTATCAATCGCGGATTGTTTGTGCGTGCGGGACCGCGTGCGAGTTGTTCTCACACGCGTCCGTCCGTCACCTTGTTCACGGTTGTTTCCCTAATCGCCTCGCCATCTACGGCGAGACGATCGTGTACGTTGCGGCCGCGTATAACGAGCGGCAGCCGTTCCTCTCTCGCCGCGAATCCGTGTCTCGCGGCGGCCACCGCGGCTGGTTTCGTCCACGCCCGTTTCGTTCCGGTTTTTCACGGCTCGTATCCGTAGCTCGAAGCTACTCGTCGCCGATCGCCGCGCGAGTGACAATCGCCGGAGGAAAAACCGAAGAAAGAGAGAGAGAGAGGGAGAAAGAAGGAAAGAGCGGCGATGTAACGTCGTCGCGCTGTGACGTCACGCACGTCGGGTCGCGCTAATCGAGTACACACACGCGCGCGCGAATTCAAACACAGCCTGAGCGGACAGCGCGCGCGCGCGCGCTCTCCGTCCGCGGTGTCGTGTCATCGTCGTGTTATTCGCGAGATACGTTTTTATCTCTCCTCTCTCTACGCCGTGCTCCGTGTATACAAACATATTTGTGTATTTTACGCGGATGAAAGAGAGAGAGAGAGAGAGAGACAGACAGAAGGAGTGCTGTGTATCCGTTACGTGCAGTGAGAGATAAAGCGGGACAGAAACGCGGGTAAGATCGCGAGAAACGGAGGAGAGAGAGACAGAGAGAGAGCGATAGATAAGGAGAGCAACCGCAAGAAAGAAAGAGAGAGAGAGAGGGACACACACAGACACACGCGTACATATATGCGCTCTCGCCGTGAGCGCGGCGGAGTCGTCGGGGGAAAGGGCGAGGAGGAGGGGGAGGGGGTGGCGGGAGCGGGACGTCTCGCCGCGACGTACTTGCGTGTACTGTCCAGCAGCGCTCGTCGCGAGGAGGAGGTTCTTCGCGCCGAAGAGGATGGGAAGAGCGGCGAGGCCGCCGGCCGCGAAGCGCTATTTCGCGACCAAATAGACCCTTCTGGAAAGGCTCGCGCGCGACAGTCGTCATCGTCATCGTTCATCGTCGACGGTGCGCGCTGGCACTCGCGCGTTTCCGACACACGTGCGAAACGCAGTATAAAGGAGATCAAACATCGAAGGTATATGTATATTCGTTTGCGCATATCCCGTGGCGCCCCACTGTGTTTTTCTGCGGAAAGAGCGTGACTGAAGGAGGAGGAGAGAGAAAGAGAAAGAGAGAGAGGACATCGCTGAGTTTCTCGGATATTCCTCTCAGCAGCTGTGTGTGCGCGCGTCGTTTCCGCCGAGCAAAGTTTTTTATTTTTTTTGTTCGGAGCGCGAAGGAAAGAGAGAGAAGGGAAGATATCGTCCTCAGTCGTCAGTGTATTCGCGAATGATAAAGTCAGCCGCGCGCGTGCTGTCATCGTCGCGAGCTGTCAACCCTTCGCGAGTAACGTTATTCGTTACTCCCCCTCGCCTCTCGTCGTCGTCGTCGCCGTTGCCGCGAATGTATAATGCCCAGGAGCGGCGCTTGAGCGCTGCGAGAAAGCAACGGTCGGGTTTCTACGTTCCGTTTTTATTCGCTCGTCGGACGGTCCGCTGCTCGCTCCTCCGCTGAGAGTCAAGTTCGTCGCGCTCCGCTGTGCGCGCCGCCGCGTCCGTGGCGCGCTCTCGCGCGCACAAACGTCTGTTGTTTCGCCATCGGCTTGCTTTCGATTGTGCGTCGCCGCATCACGTCGCGGGCCTCCCATCCGTCTTCTACCTGCCCGCCCGTGAGAGGGAGACCGCGGGGTTAAAGGTGCGTGTTACTGTCTTTGCGTCTTCCTCGAGAGAATCTCGACGGACGTGTGTATCCTCTTTTCTTATTTCACGAAGGAAAAGTGTTGAGTAATCCCGATTTTTCGAGACGACCAGCCAGGAGGAAGAATGCGGCTGAGAAGGACCCGAGTGACGTTTAGTTTGAAGGTTAACGCGTGACATTGGAGCAAGCAGTAATTGTTTTGATTGATCGTATTGAGTAACGTGAGAGTTTGCGAATCGAGTGATATTGTCGAAGGAGAGAGGAGGTTTAATTAAATGAAATTTTTTCGCCGATTGTAAACTTGGCCGTGATATCAGTTATCTCTCTCGAAAACTCTGTAAGTATCTTTTTGCAATCTTTTTTTTTTTTTAACGACAGGTTCTTTTTTTTTAATGACGCATTCGCGGACTTCTTCCCGAGGAAAGAAAGGCATTTTTCCGACGAAAGGCATTATATATATATATATTTTTTTTTAAATCTCCAGTAAAACAAGCGCTGCGTAAATTATGCCCGATACCAAAACATGGTGCACGTAACTCTTCGCGTGTAATAACATTACGTGTGTCGATTTCCTTCCTAAAATATGTAAGGTTTCGCGCGCTTTTTTTCGGTTTAAAAATGTAAATACACCCGAAGGCTCCTTTTAAGTTCCGAATTATTCGGATTCGCATTTACATGCGTTCCTTGCCCCAAGGGAAGCCGCGATAGCGAACGATTGATTACTTTATGGCGCGACTAATACATCGAAGAAAATAAACATCTCTCTCTCTCTCTTTCTATTTCCTAGCATTTTTTTTTGTATCCTCAGGCAGACCTCCGGGGGCCGAATCACGATAATGGGAGGATAAAAATTGGACAATGGCAATGGCAACATTCTACGAACGAACGCGCGGTGTCCGTCTAATTTCAGTCCGGATTCCCTCATTTCTGCGTTAAACTTTTTCTCGATCTAATGAGCTCGAGAGAGCCACGGTCGTCCTGAGGGCATGTCACGCGATCGCATCGGCCTAAGCCGCCTATTCGGGGAAGGAGTTGTTACAACGTACTCGCATTGTGTGTATACAGTATACACGGTCACGAAATTAGGTTTTTTTCTTTTTTCTCGATATTCTGACATGTGTACGTTTCGAGAATTGCTCGAATAGGCGCCTGAGAATCACCGCGTTTACGCAAAATCTTTTATTTATTTATTTTTTTTTCTCTAAAGAATGACCACGAAACACATCGTGTCATTGTTTCTTTTTTTTTTTTTTTGTGAAACTACCATGTGACGGAGAATTGGGCATTTTGGGAGAATCTAAGAGGAAGCCGATATCTTTATATTACATAGTTGAAAAATGTGTCGGTTAAAATTGTTGTGTTAAATGTTTAACATATGCATGTGTTAATTTAACTCAAATGTTAAATTATTAAAAGAACCGAAAAGAGTGAAAAAATAATACAATGAACGTATATTATTAACTTTACAATGGATATGCTCCGTATTATTAATGACAGGACTTATCTGTCAAAATTTACAGGAAAAAAAAAATGTTAATTTTACTTTGTAATAGGAATGAGAGTAACTACAGACTGTCAATAATATTTTTTCTAAGTTAATTTCATCGTTAAAAATATATTGAATTTACACAAAATTTATTTCAAATTACTATAAAGCTTGTATTTATTTTTGAAATATTAACAGTATTAGTCATCATATTAATTAATACATCCATATTATATGCAATTAATACAAACATTTGGCATGCAATATATATTAAATCTTAGGCAAATTTTCTAGTTATATATATATATATATATATATATATATATATATATATATATATATATACGCTATTTTTAAATTACATTATATTAAATAATGTAATTAATTTAATATATATCGTATTATGATAAATTATAAATCAACGATAATATGATATAGCGTTTAACTTTATTTTATTTTTGCAGGAGCCTTTATTTAAAAAGGAAATAATTATAAAATAAAAAAATTTAATAGAATTTTTTGATAAAATTTTTAATAACATAATAAATAAAGAGAAAATGAGACGATAGCATCATTAAGAAATTACAATTTTACACATGGCTTTCTAATTTTTATCTCACAAGGCTACAAAGTTATGGGAGTTTTTCCAAGGTCTTTTAAATTACGTAATATGCGGGGGCAACAAGGGTTATTTAAATGACCTCACACTTCAAGTGCTAACCTTATAATGCTGACGGTGTCGTAAACGTTACGACACGTTACGACCTAAGTCGATGGGAATGGACTGTACATTTTCCGCTCTCTTCCTCAATATCATTTCTAATGACATTTTCTTTATTTTCAAGGAATTTTATCTCAACTGCTTGCTCTACTGCAACTCGCATTTACTTGCCATAAAATAATAATCGTAAACATTGCAAAACAATCTTCTTATCTCTGGAAATTTAACGAATTTTTATGGAAGAAGATAAATTTTTTAAATTTATTTTTTAATTTATGTTTTTCTTTTTATATTTATCTCGATAAAAAATATTTTCACATTTTATAATAATTCAATAATGAAACATTCTAGAAATACATGCATAATATATTTCTGTACATATTTTTTTTACGAGATTATTATTTCGACGCAAACCGTCTTGCTCGGATGAAATGATACGGGATAAAAAAAATGACGATCGCCGCTTAAGTCGTGTTTCTCGCGTGACGTAAGTATCCTGAAGCGAGCATTGTGCAGGTTCGTTTTGGGGAAGATCTGAAAATGATGATGAACGACGCCAACCGCTCCTTTTAGGTGCGCAATGGCGATTCGCGCGCGCGGTGTCCGAATTAATTACATTCGGCGCAAATTTCGACGAATGACGAGGCGCGTGTTCAAGTACGCGCGAAGCCGAAAAACAAAACAAAAAAAAAACAGTCCAATCGCTCCGCGGCCTCTAAATTCACGCTGTGTGACCGTGTGTGTCCGTGATTTTCGCAATCACACTTTTGTAACGGCTCGCTGAACGATGACTCACTTAATATATGGCAAGAAAAATGTTTTATGCACCATATATAATGGACGTTTTAAAATATTTACTCGCGCCTCAAATGGGATAATGTCATTTTAAAAGCATATATATTAATCCTCGAAAGGAATGTCCCAAAACCTTGACCTAAATCTTGCTGACGTAGAAAAAATTTTATTTAATGACAAATAGATATTTTTTTTTTTTTTTTAATTTGACTTTAGAGCTCCCGAAGATTAATCGTTTTAATAATTCCTGAGATTTGTGTTTTAATAAAGTGAAAAAAATTATTAGTTTTATAATAGCATTTTTTTTTTCAAGACAATGAACTGTAAAAGTTTTTAATGCATTGAAATTCTGAGGAAAAATAAATTTCGCTCGAATTAAAGCGAATAAAGTGAATTAAAGTTCTATAAAAATCACCTTTATCTTTAATTGTCTAGTCAATTATTGGCCAATGCAATTTTTAAATTACACGTCGATTATATTAAATCTTCGCTTTCTTTTTATTCGTCAGCCATTGTTATTTCGAAATTACGATTAAAGTCTATTATCGAACGGATCTCTCCGAAAATTTGTCATATCTTACACAATCGGAAAATTTGTGTTAAGTTTAACATATATTGTCTGTCTCAAAACATACATACAAATTTTTGTGTTACTTTAACATGATATTAATATGTCAAATAGTGACGTTAATACAATGTTATATTTCAACACAAAATGAATGCAAACTACATCGTAATTTGAAATAAATTTTGTGTAAAATCAACATATTTTTAATGATAAAATTAACTCAATTAAGTAAAAATATTATTCACGGTCTGTCAAAAAATTAATATTTTTTTCTGTAAATTTTGACAGATAAATCCTGTCACTAATAATACGGAATATCTATTCTGTGCAATTGAAAATATCTGCACTGTATTATTTCTCCATTTTTTTTTCAATTATTTTAATAATATAACATTTTGAGTTCAATTAACACAATACAGCAATACATTAAATTAAAACATAAATGTGTAAAATATATTTTAACCGGCATATTTTTTATCAAGAAGACATAAATCTTCCAACTATATTTTTTAATTTAATTAATTTTAATTCGGCCATAATTAATTTTAAATCAGTTAAGGACAATACAAAATGTTTGACGGTGTACATAATACGTCGTAAATCGCAACGAAATTCGTGACGGGCGGAGCGTCGTCGTCGACGCGACGGCCGACCAGCCGACGACGATATCGATCTCCCGAGTTTTCCTAAACGCGCCCACGGTCTACATATGTTTCGGAAGCAGGAGAATGGGCCGTGTGGACATGCGCCGCGCATGCACGCACCAGAGGGGCTATTGTATTAATGGCAGCGCCTCTCTTCGCCGAGCGCGACGCCATGTGATGCGCGTGGTTACATCGCGGGCTACTATATATGAGGACGGGAACGGCGACAGTTGCTGTGTTGCGAAGTAGCGATTTCGAAACCTGTCATTAGTTGCGGATGCGTTTAACCTTCCTTGCCTCCGCCTCGCCGAAAAATAGGGAGAGACGGCCGTCGACGAGCGTTCCCGCGACTCATCTTTACGGAAAATGCGAACTTTGTTGTCTCGTAAGAGCAAGGGATACGTCATGTATGTATATAGCTGGCGTTCGGAAAAAAAAAAAACAATGGTTGATTAAGAGAACTTCCACCTACGATGCGTGAGTTCTTGATTGGCGTGTAATAGGAATGCGTTTGTCTCGCGAATGATGAAAAAGGTTGAGTAATTTAATACTTTAGCGATTTTTTTTTTTTTTTTACAGAGGAATCTTTAATCTTGAATCGCGTCGATTATTCCGCGCAGACTTTATTTTTATGCGATAAAATTGGAATTGTAGCTTATATTTTTCTCTGTTTAATACCGCACGTGTATGTTCGAATAACACAATTTCCAGAAATGTGTATAATGAAAATATTTCTAGCACAATATGCGCAATTCTGCGAGTACATTGCGTTATCTCGTAACGTGCCACAATGGTAATATTGTTCTGGTAAAATGAAGATTATGAAGATACGTTTGTATTGTTTTTTTTTCTTTTTTTTTTTCTTTATATACATATATATATACACTGTTGTGTGGAAAAAATATAATAACATATATTAAAAGATGTAAAATTAATTTTTTACGCATATACTATATATTTATAATTTTTTAATCATTTATAACAATTTTTTATAATTATATTAATTACTTAATTTAATTATCATTACTATTATTATTATTTCAGTTATTACGATATATTTATTTTGGAATAAAAATAAAATATATCAGATTATTTTTGTTTTTATATTATTATATAAATAAAAATTTTATATTTATAATTTATATTTTTATAATTTTATATTTATATTAAATGAAACAGTTTTATTTATATAATCGTAAACGATAAAATAATTTGTTATCTTATTTTTAATACAAAATCAATACATTGTAATAACTGAAAAAAACAATAATAATAGCAATGATAGTTAAATTAAGTAATTGATGATGAAAAAAGAACAATATATAATAATATAAAGTTTGTATACAAATGATGTGTATTTACACACATAAAGAAAGAGAGAGAGGGAGAGAATGTCGAATCTACTTTTAAATCTCATTGTCAGTTGTTAGTCTTCTACCACTCGGACAAGAGGGGCATTGATAATCATTTCGCTAATGATTCCGCCGATTATCTCACAAATGAGGTAGAACGACGTCGCGCGCGTTACGAGCTCGTCAACGAATGCAAATTGCGTGAAACGTGACGTGTAACGCGTTTGACGTAACGCACGTCGCGATCTTTCTTACTCGTTCTGCTCATTAACGCGTTACATGGGCATGCTTTATAGCACAATACTCTTTCTTTTTTTTCTCCCATTCCTCTCCGCTCGCTCGACAATTGTTACTCTCGCTCACTCCCATTGTTATCGTTTCCAGGATCGACCTCGCTTATCGAGTTCACGACCTACCCGACGCAAAAAAATCGTTGAACTTGATGGACTTGAAAAAAAAGCTACGGAAGGATCAACAGGATCCTTAGAGACCGGGAAGAAACTTCGTCGGTTTAAGCAAGAGATATCCTTTTCGAGGAAGAGGAGTTTTCGGTGGCAAGAAGAGTTTGAAGTAAAAACGACTTGGCGAAAACTCTCGAGGAGAGACATCGAAAACATCGGGAATAATCTGACGAAGGGAAGAAAGGAAGAGAGGCCCGGCTCTTCGGGGAAGAGACACTCCCATCGCTTATGCTACGGACCCACCCTGACGACGTGTACGCGTCTCGATAGAGAGATCACGTCCATCGTCGATCACGCCATCGCTCTCTCGCTTGAGCTGAGGCCGCTCGAAATTCTGTCGTGATCGTGAACCGATTCGTGCAGGGCAACGGTTCTCGTCTGCACCTGCCTGTCTGTGTATCCTTCAGAGAGAGAGAGAGAAAGAGAAGAAGGAGGAGAGAGTGAGAAGAAAAAAGACGGCGTGGTCGACAGTGGCATGGACTATATCGAATGTCGTTGAGCTCAGGAAGATGGCTGAGAACCATCGGTGGAAGAATGATGCAGCTTCCGACTCATCACCGGATGTCATCGTCGAGCTCTGTCGGCTAATCGGTGACTAATCGCGAGAACGATATCCATTCGCGCGTATACAACACTTCGCAGTTCCGAGATTACTCCTGAATACTTTCGGGACACCGTGTTTGTGGCGTACGAACCAAGGTGCGAATTCGAACCTCGTTTTTTCTCTCGTTCTCTGGTTATTTTTTCTTCTCTCTTTTTTTTTTTATTTTAATCGCGAAGAGTGTTGATATTTCTGTGATACTGGTGCCGCGAGTGATGGTTAACGACCTCGCTTAGTGGTGATATCGACAGTGTAGTGGTGAGAAAAGTTTTCTTGGTGCGCGAGGATAGTGGTGTCTGTACGAGGGGAACAAGAGGGAGAAAGAGAGAGAGAGAGAGAGAGAGAGAGAGAGAGAGAGAAGAGCATCTCTCGCGTGCACGCGTGACTCTCAATTCATTACCACGGATCTCCCTCGGCAATTCGACGCCGCGCCCACCCTCGATGAGAGGAGGCACATGTCCATTGCTGCCACTGAAAATGCAGGGTGAGTCCTTTCACAGATCCATTTGTCTTGGTTACAATTATCATTTGTCGTGCGAGCCTTCACGGCGCCCGGCAAGATTAAATCGGGCAGTTGGAGAACAATGTGAGGCAATAATTTTTGGAGAACGAGACAGTTAATGTCTACGGGAATACGTTGCACATAGACTTTCCAGTACGAGGATGATAAATAAGTTTACACCTGTAGCGGAATCTAAATATACTAAACTACGTTTAAAAACTAATATAAAAAATATTAAAAAATTAAAAAATATTAAATATTAAAAAATTCTATTTTTTATTATTAAAAAATATATTAAAAAGTGTATTAATATATATTTTGTGGTGACATTGTGGTGAAAAAACTTTGATAAAATATTAAAGTTTGAAACTTTGCAGAATTAAAATTATTGAAAAAATAATAATTGTTTAAATATAAAGTGCGTTGGGTTAAAAAAATTGTTATGTAAAAAATTATATTTCATATATTTTTCAGGTAAACTCTTCATTTATATTGAAACATAGCTCCGACACAATTATATAAAGTGACATATCCTTGTTCCGTAAACTATTTTGACTAACTGATAATATTTGCAAATTGCCCGATTTAATTATAGTATCAGTTACGGCTTTGATTAATTCAGGAGCGATGAAATCCAATTTTAATAAGCTCACGTGTAACGAAGAACATATATACATCCCTATTTTAGATACAAATCGTTGAATGAAAAATTTCAAATCAAAGATGCCTGCCAATCGCTCTTTACATACGTAAGTCGTACATACGTTGCTCTTTATTACAATCGAATATATTTCTAATCGAGTATAAATTCATAGAGAAATTGGATCTAATTGGATTTAATCGTTCACACAATGCTTCAAATAGCCATGTCGAACATGTTATTGATGAAGACTTGACATAGAAATTCTACAAGTGCCAAAAATAAAAAGTCTCGAGGTATAAAAAAAAAATCTCGCTTTTAAAAAATAATGTTTTATTTATTTAAGGGGAAGAGCATAAAAAAGACATATATTTTACATCCCATAAATTTTTATAACTTAATAATTATTATAATCTATATGAAAATTCACAGACTATTTATTATTCTACTTAATACAAAATCTTCTCTAATAAAAAAATATTTTCTTTTAATATAATGTTTGTCATATTATTAGAGAGTATGTCGTCTTACACATACATAGATTCTTCTTTCATAAGAAATGTAAATACATGGCATTTGCAATTTTTTTTTACGTCAAGCATTCAATACGTTTCCGCCCGTTATTCGAGAATCCGATTTAAAGTACGATCGTCGAAATTGGGGTATCGATATTCTTACCGTTCGGCGAAATGTCAAGCGGGGTAAATTAGGATAAGAATCGAGAATAGGAGTTTGACATTTATAAGTTCCCCCTTATAGACGTTCATTGTTCGGTGCGCTGCAGGTTATTAGGATGTTTTAGTTATTTAGGGTAATATCCTGACCGGGTCACCGGTCGGCGGGTTTAATACCATGCTGCAGCTACGCCAGAGATGCCAATGACGTCACGCTATCGGCTCTTAATTTCCAGAATTGCGACGCGTGCGCCGTAACAATTCGATTGTTGAGCTTGCCCGTAGGTCGAAAACGAGAAATTAGGTAACATTTATAATAAATCAGCAGAATTGTATGTCAGAGCGTGTGAATAACCGGAATTAGGGCGCGCTTTGTCCGTGCTCTCTTAAAAATTTACGGCAATCTGCGGTAATTTTAATATAATAGAAATTAAAAATAAATTGCGGAGTGAAATTATATTCCTCATTACTTTTTAACTACAAACTTGTCAAAGAATATGTGATCTATTAAAAGCTGCTGGATTTTCGAGACACTGTGTATATATATATATACCACACCATAATACCAAAGTATCGATACTTTGCTCTTCCGATACTTTCACTTTCGACATCATCCAGATATACAAGGTGTCTCGACTTGTCGCGATTCCACGTGATTCCCCCAATATGGCGCGTGAAGTGATCGAGGAAAGGAATTGCACTTGACTTGGCCGTTATATTTGGCTTTAAGGAGAGAGGGAAGAGAGTAGATCCTTTGAGAGAGCGCCGAGATCCCTCTCCTGCCGGTTGCTCCTTTTTCGAGGGGGAGGTAGGGGGGGGGGGGAGAGAGGGTACCTGTCTCGCATCCTCTCTGGCACTTTCTACATCGAACCCTGCCCTCCCCCTTAGATCCCCCTTCAGGTCTGTTTATATACCTGGGAGAGATATACATATATGCCCTCCCTCGTATCCTGTGCGATGACGGGGCCCCTCCTTCGGTAGACGTTTAAGTATCCGTTGGCGCAGCTATCAAACGACCGCCAACTATTCTTTTGCATCTCCCTACGTCTCTCCCGACTATCGCTAATAACGACCTGGATCGGGATTTTTCGTGGATAACAGGGAAGGAAATAAGGCATGGCGAAATTATGGCTCGTACGATAGATACGGCGCGAGACATATATGCGGAATTTAATTGAAGATCCATCGTAAATTTCGCCTTTATTATTATCTATTTATTTTTATATTTTTGTTTGTATTTTTTATGCTACGCTTTAGCTCCGATTATGCTTTCACTTCAATTCTTTTTGCATAACTTTTAATAATAATTGTATATTGTCAATTTTTTTTTGGAGTAAAATTAAGGATGCACGTGTGAAATGTCAAAATATTGACAGAAGCGTAAAAATTTTATTATTTTGAGCTTATTTTCCTTCGAACGCCTTATCGGAATAAAAATTGGTGTAATTTAGTTTGTTATTTAATTACTTATCAGATTTATTTCGTTTATTTCAAATGGATAAAGGGTTTTGAAATTATTTTTAAAAATCATCAAAAATACATGATTTTTTGAAGTTTATTAGTTATAACTTTTTAACGAAGCGTTTCCGGACTTATGTTTATCGACATTTTTTTGTTTCAAATTCAATCAAAAATTTCTATCATAAATTAGCAAAAATATTAATTATAATAATTGTCTTTTACAAAGACATCAAAAATCAAATTATTTCAATTATTATGATACTTTAATTTTTTTTATAATCCAAATTTATTTATTTAATTTTTCAAACAATATAAACGTAAGATTTTTTTTTTTTTTTTTCAATTTTGACAGCTCCAGCCAAAACATCCTTAAATGCCCGCGCATAAAATAAAGTTAATCTCACGAGCTTTAATAATTCTGCCGGGATCTAACGTCGCCTCGATATCGTTTGTTCGCGTTTTTCGTCAATAAAATCTGACTCGCAATAATTTACGCGTTATGGAAGCACATGGGCCGATAACTCGAGGCGCTTATGGCGTCTCGTTACCAGTCACGTATATATAAGTATACGCAACGCTCTCCCGCCTACTTAACACTCCATCGCTGTAATAGATTCCGTTGGCGGTGTGTTAAATTATCGATAAACTTCTCGCCGCGAGAGATATTCCCGCGGATAGAACGCTCTCGCGCCGAGTATAAGATATCGCGTAACGACGAGAGAATGTGAGCGTTACTCACGCGAAAACGCGCCGCGATAAGAGACTTGCGCAATGATGCGCAGTTGCATTTTGCAATAATGTATAGTGGACAATGAGATTAATAGAGTCACCGTATTTGACAGGAACACCTGTATGCATTTTTCAAGATTTTGAGCCGAGCTTCTTCTTGTTCTTTTCGTAATCTCTGAAATGATGACGTTTAGATTAAAATAAAGACGAAAACCTGACGTCTATAGTAATTCAGTACAAAGACTTAACACGGACCGATGACGTGGCATCCTAATTCGTCGCAAGGCGATAGTAAGGTTTCGAATATCTGCGACTGCGTCCAACGAAGATCGATGTCGTTTTGAGCACGGGAAATTATGCGATGAGCAAAATATAGAGGGTGTTCTCTGAGATCAGTGAATCCAGATTGAATGAAACTTCAGGATTCTTATGGAAAATTGAGTTTGAAACAAAAAAGTTTCGGCAAACATAGGTCGCTGGCACATAGAAATGCTTCGTTGAAAAATTATATAGCTAGTAACAAACTTCGAAAAATTATTTTTCGATGATTTTCAAAAATAACTTCAAAACCCGTTTGAAAAAAAAAAAAAAAAATAACGAAATAAATCTGAGAATTAAACTAAATTACACCAATGTTTATTTAATTCTGATAAGGCGTTCAAAAGAAAATAAAGAAAAAAACAGATACTTGAAAAAACCATCTTTCGATGATTAACACTATATTCACAAATATTTTAATATAAAAATGTTTTTATTAAATTTTGATCATAACTATTTAATTAGAGAGTTTGTTAGCTACAACTTTTTAACGAAGCGTTTCCAGATACTTATCAGAACTTTTTTGCTCCAACTTCAATTTTCTATAAGACCCTGAAATTTCATTCATCTTGAAACACCATATATATATATAGGGTGTTTCAAGATGAATGAAACTTCACGGTCTTATAATATATATATATATATATATATATATATATATATATATATATATATATCAGTTACTAAATATAGTATAAGTATCTTGGAGCAAACAAGAGAATAAAATATTCAAAAATGAAAAAGAATACTTTGTTGACAACTTCATACAAACAATTATTTTCTAGAGCATTTTTTAAGACTGAATATAAATTTTATAAATAAATTTTTTATATTTGTAATTTTTTTCTTTTTTCTTTATTATTGTTTTATTCCATCTTTAATAACTTCGTATTTTCTTTTTCTTTGTATTTTTTTTTTATTTGTTATTCTTACTACAGCATATATTGTAATTCATTTATTATACCAAAGGGATCTTTCCCGTTTCTATTAAATAAATAAATACTATTTCTCTCTCTTTCTTCGATCAATGTCTCAATTTTTAATACTTGAACAACCGAGACTTACGCCAAAAAAAAATTGCCTAAGAACTCGGACACATTTTTGTCTGAACTTTCATAATGCCTGGGTGTCTGAAAGCAGACAATCTATCTTAATCATCACAGAGCCGTTTTTCCGAAAGTTCAGAAGAGTGTATCTGAAAATTCAGACAGTGTGTCCGCAAAAAAGCCTCAGACACTTCGCTCCAAGTTTTTCTCACACTTGGCGAACGCTTTATCGCTCGAATAAGATATCGGAAGTTATAGATCGGCATCTAATGTGACACTTAAGTCATTCATTATTCAAATATTCAATTAATAATGTCTCTATGCAATTGGAATTTTTCTCGCCTTCGATTCGCGCGTGAAACGAGTCGTCGGTCGAAGACGCGGGCGAGAATATATATGTAGGTGCTCGTAGTAGAATGCGCACACCGACGAGAGAAGTTTGAATGCAGCGATACTGAACTGAGTCACATGCCGCCACCGGAAAGGTATAGGCGCGCGCGCGCGCTCACGAGAGAGAGAGAGAGAGAGAGGCGCGCGTTGCAAATGAATGCAGCTCCCGCGCGGGAGCTGCATTTTTGCGTCAGCTGCACGTGTTTGCGAGGCTGCCTTTGCACGCCGGCCCACCGGTTTTATTCCAGAAAAATCGTGAACAGAGTAAAAAAGAAAGAAAAAGTGTCGCCTTCCCGATATTATAAACAACCTTGTTACGAGATCGAGATACATTTTCTCACTCATAGCATTCCAGTGAATATACCTTTGCTCTTTAGAACTCGAGTCGACTGATAATGACCGCAAAATTCAGTCTAGCGATCTGTCGAGTGCCTGAGATCATTCAAGAATTGAACAAGAGAAGGAAATCGTATACAGGGTGGGGAAAAAATATCCACAGGATATATCCCGGTATTTTTTTTTTTTTTTTCACACCTTGTATAAATGGCGTTTAATGTACCATTTAATAATACGTGACAGACGTGGCGGAATCGGTATCGCGACAGAGAGAGAGCATCAGTATTATCGCACCAGCCGCTGTTGGCCGCGGCGGCTCTGTAAGTAGCACGCAGCGGCGCGTACACGCAATGCGTCACTGTCGACGCATGCTGCACGCGGCGTGCGAGCCACATGTAGCAAAATAGAAACTTGGCTAGCTGCGGTAGGCGCCCGTGTAACTGATTCCGTCGTCGGCAATAATGCGAGTATCCGTGAATACTACTAAATAGCCCGTGGAGAGAGGAAGCACACATACAGGGTGGATTGAAAAAAAAAATTCGAAAATCATCAACATACTTGCGTGTGCGTCTCTTGAATCTATCTTTCGCAAGACGAAATCGATCATAAAATGTTTGGAGAAAAATTTCAATAAATAATATATTAGTATATGTATATTAATAATTAATAATAAATAATAATAGCAGGAATAAATAATAATGATAGCAATAAATAATAATATTAATAAAAATAATAAATAATATTAATAAATAATAATAATACTAATAAATAATAAAAATAGTAATAAATAATAAGAAAAATAACTATATATTTCTTAGAAATTATTGAAATATCTTCCTATAAGAAATCCATCCTTTTTTTTTTTCTCTCTCTCTCCCAATCTTCTCCATTGTTGTCTCGGGCGCGATAGATCAGTCGGCGACGAAAC
Source organism: Cataglyphis hispanica (assembly GCF_021464435.1). NCBI lineage: Eukaryota > Metazoa > Arthropoda > Insecta > Hymenoptera > Formicidae > Cataglyphis > Cataglyphis hispanica. The sequence continues at coordinate 2,590,977 of NC_065964.1, forward strand.
CAAGGCAAGAGAGATATTGCGAATATACAGGATGAAATCGAGGTCCGATGTTTGCCGAATAGCGAGTAGAGTGAGCGTACGCGTAGAAGATCACGTGGTCGCTCGACGGCGACGAGCGTTGTCGAGCCTAGCCGAACGCACACCGGGGTCTCGGCCGAGTCGGGATATAGATCCTCTCTCCCTTCTCCCGATCTCTCTCTCTCTTTCGCTGATGTTGCCAGGCCTCCTCCCTCTCGTCGTCATCGTCAAGCCGGCCGGCCGCGACTGTGTGCGCGTCCCCATCCATCCATCCATCCATCCTTCCGTCCGTCCGTTCGTTCGTCCCGTTCATCCGCGTGCGGGGAAAAATAGCGTCGCCTTGGCTTTCTTTCCTTACCTTACCTCAAGTCGTCGTGACCGCGTTTCGCGTCTCGCAAAAATGCGCCCCTCGGGAAAAGTCGCGGAAGAAGCCGCTTGCGCGGCTCGAGAGTCTCGCGGCTTCGACGAGAGAGGATGAGGGGAGGACGGAAGGGGAGGAGGGGGGGGAGGGGCGGGAGAGAGAAAAAAGGCGCTACGGCGACCATAATTATCGGTTATTGATTTTCGTTAATGCGCACGACCGTCGTCGCGTCGACGTTCGCGCACGACGGCGTACGAGGACGGCGACGACGACGACGACGACGACGATGGGCGGGAGGCGACGACGTGACGTAAACTAGGATATCGGCTCGCGGCGGGAAGCACATTCTCTCTATGAGCGAGAGGAAAACGTCGTCCGTGCCGACGTTTTTGTCGCTTTTGGTATTGAGTCGATCGGCGTCGACGGGCACACGCGAGCTTTTTCTCCTTTACAGCGTTAAATTTTATTTCGTCTTGCCGAGAGCACACCGAGGCGAACTGTTAACGGCTTAAGTTCCGGCAAGTTGTTGTTGCTATGATGTTTCCGATTTCTCTGCAATTCCTTATTTTTCTACTCTTTCCTCTCGTGGCATCGAGGACTTCAATCTTTTTCTCGTCGTTGAAGACAATGTGAAATCTCTAGAGAGAGAGAGAGAGAAAGGATTTTTAAATAAGAAAAAAGCTCGACTTCTCAAATACTCCTATATATTTGACGAAAGTAAGAATTTTTAAAGAAGTAAAGTATTCGATTTTTTAAATATTAATATAATAATAATGATGATAATAATAATAATAATAAAAATAATAATAAAATAACAATAAAAATAATAATAAGAAATAATAATAATAATATATATAATTTATATATGTAAGTTAATTTAATATTAATTTAATTAATACTGCTTATACATACTTACATTTAGTTTTAATATATATACCTTGCATTATTTGAAATGTACGATAGCGCATCGCTATATCACAAACAACACAATGATTATAAATATTTTTTATTTATAACACAGAGAGAGAGAGAGAGAGAGTACACAATACACAAGTACAGAATAATTTTCGGGGAACAAATATCAATATTGATGAAACTTTCACAGAAAATCTCAATCCAAATAAACTCGCGAGTTTAATTTCGCGATTATCTCTGTTATTCCTACTGGCTAAACTGACACTATCTCGAGTTTGCGCGCGTACGATAAGGAACGATAAGGGGCGGTACGAAGCGGTTAGTATATCGAGTGGCGTGTGAGATAATTTGATGTATTCGCGACTCATTAAATATTGCCATGACAATTGCCGCGGAAATTTTATACGAATATTATATTATCGCTTGCTCGATTACATAATCGCCTCTTCTCTCAGCTGTTTGTCTTCTCTTGTCAAAGTAAAATTTTCTTCTTGACCATTTGAACGTGTGATGGTGAAAATTTTTTATTTTCTAGATTAAAAAATATGGCAAAGAAATTATTCATTATTCATTTATTTAATAAATTGGGATTTTATTAAAATATAAGAATTATTGTAAAAATATAATAGAAAAAGTCTTTATTTATCTTTGGAAAATAATTCGTGTCAACAGAATTTGTGAAAAAGAATTTTTTTACCTGTTTTATATATATATATATATATATATATATAAGATTTAAGAAAGAGATATTTATCGAATATAAAAAAGGGAATTTTTTTTATTTATTTATATATTCTATTCTAGTATTATGGATGAAGATAATGTCCTTCGAAAAAACATTCACGCGCGCGGATCTCCGATAATCGTGAGGTGATTACGAACGCAGTCAGATTACACGATGTTAATTCGGCGGAGATACTCGGCTATCCAGTTTGCCTTTTATCAGTCGCGCTCGCAGGAGGGATAGAATTACGGTGCGCCGCGAAATTGCGATCCAGAACGCTTCGATTTCGCACGAATTCGGGGAAAGATCCCAAGATCCCGTGCGTTTCTCAGCCGGTCTGCCAACTGTCTGCGAACACGCACGACGAGGTAGAACAAAGGAGACGTTACACGGTTACATCATCATCATCATCATCATCATCGTATCGCGACGCGCGGCGGCAGTCCAATGATGGGCGGACAGACAAGACAGTGCGATTGCTATCTCGAAAGAAAGAAAGAGAGGGGAAAATTTGACAGGAACGCCTTCAATTTTTTAAGCTTCGTTTTCGCGACAATTTTTTTTCCAATTTTCTTTGCCAGTGTTTATTTATTTTTTTTTTTTGTATATTTTTTGAAGATACGCGACATCAACAATTTTTTCTTTTTTTTTTAACTATCGCTTAATAAAATTGTCTCATTTGGTAGAGGTAAAAAAACGTTAGATGTTTCTCACTTGAAAGATTTTTTTAATTACTTGGAAAGAAAAATTTGCACGCAATAACTTTGCGTTTTATAAGGACGTAGAAACACGTAATCGTATGTTAAAATTCTTTATTATTCTCACCTTCGGCGAGCAATGAATTATTGCAATCGTTATTAACATACAATTCGAATGAACGGTGCTTGAAAAAACGCTTCTTGACTTACATAATTTTTCTTACGCATTTGTCATCAATCTTTGGATCTGCCTATCAACTTTGACATAATATCATAGCAAAAGTTCGATAAGTTTTTATATAAATTCTTCTCAAACATCTGCAATGTTCCTTCCTTTTTTATCACGTTTACAAAATCAAAGAGAAAGTGCTCTGTTTTTTTCTTCTTCGTTATTATAATACAAATCTCATAGGGAGCCCAGAAGACGCAATTTTTTATGCATTTAATTAAGTTTTTATTTTTTTTTAATTTTTAATTAAATTGAATTAAATTTTTATTTTTTCAATTTTTAATTCAATCAAATAAAATTTTTATTTTTTCAATTTTTAATTTAATTAAGCTTAATTTTAACACGTATATGCGAACTGTGTTATCTCTCGTGCAATGTCAGATGGAAAGACGAGGGTTCGAAGAGAGATATCAATCATTCAACGAAGATAAAACGTGTGACGGTTAAAATGTTTGTACGCAGCAGGCTCTTTTTATAATTCCTTAGTAAAAATTTAGAAGATATCTTTCGAATCCAGCATCTCCATTAAGTCTTTGTAATGGAATTAAAAGTCTGCTGGAGCGAGGTTCAAGTTGAAAGCGAAGAAATTAACCCGCGGACGCGTAAATAAAACGAATCGCTGCGGTAAAGTCGAACCGCGGCTCTCTCGCGTATAAGAACATGACGCTCGCATCTGTACGCACGTACATAAGCTCGCTCGGCAGAAGCAGAGAAGGTCGGGGGTCAAAGTAGTCGGATGGTGTGAAACGACAATGGCAATAAGAGAAACGGTTTTTCCAAACGCCCAAGAATAACGACCGGATTGTGCGAAGCGATTGCGATCGCGCGCAGATCGTTTATTCTTCCCTTCCCTTTTTATCACGTTTACAAAATCAAAGAGAAAGTGCTCTGCTTTTTTCTTCTTCGTTATTATAATGCAAATCTCATAGGGAGCCGAGAAGACGCAATTTTTTATGCATTTACTTAAGTTTTTATTTTTTTTTCTAATTTTTAATTAAATTGAATTAAATTTTTATTTTTTCAATTTTTAATTCAATCAAATAAAATTTTTATTTTTTCAATTTTTAATTTAATTAAGCTTAATTTTAATTTAATTATTTGTTATAATTATAAATCATTATACTTTAATTTAAATTTTATTGTGTATCTAAAAACACATGTTTTTTGGAAAGAAGAGAAGCCTGAAGCTTTCCCTGGAAAAATTAATGCTTGAAGAGATAAATACCTTTGTTCTCAACGCGCGCGGATCATTAATATTTGATTCCGTTTCTGTCGTTCTCTAAAAATAGACGGACTTGTTACAATGTTGCCGATCTGTAGTTAACTACAGTATCGCTACTGTAATTTTATTAATATAGCACAATTTTTCGCAAATTATAGTACGCACGAAATCTACGCTTTTCCAAATCATTGTTTTTCTATCATGCAAGAAGCTATTTGCGCATCGATCGCTCTTTTTGATTTTATCAGTTTTATCGATGATTATCATTTTTTTTTTCTGTCAAGATACAACCGAAGCGAATCAAAAATATGCCTGCTGTCATTAATTTTTAACCACATACTGTATATTTCTCAAAACTTTGCGAGAGAGACAGAGATAATAATTCAATATTCCTCTCATTTTTTGATATCTTACAATACATTAATATAGATATTTTATTATTTTTTTTTTTTATTAAAATATTTTTTATTTTTATATATTTTTTATTTTTTTATCTTTAATATTAATCGATGCCGATTAAATATTAAAAAGTTGTAAGAAAATATGATGTATCAGGCTGCAATTTTATCGAGGAAAAAGCGACAGGCATGGGAGAGAAAAAAACTTGTTATAGAGAGGAACGTGTATTTGCGGCTAGCCTATATAAAAGCGTCGAGATACCGTAATCTCGGTAGAACTAGAATTTTGTCGCGAGGAATTGGCAGAACGACGGGACTCGCAATTGGAGATGCCCGTCACGGAGATGGAACTTCCGAGCCAGATAAGCAAATTCGCAACGGATTAACTTTTTTTAGACTCCAGATTATTCACCGGCTATTATTCACTCCGACTTTCGCGATTTCCTTTACGATCGTAACGTTACAGTCAGCCGAGCGCTTCGCACAAGATTCTACATGAAATATTTGTCTCTTTATGTTTTTCTTATCTAATCTGGTCTTAATCTATCGCGTCGGAGATCTCTGAAAATAATGCGAGACATTTATAGCGGCTCGCTTATAGAAATTCACGGTATTCTTGTAGCGTGACGTCATTCTTGCAATTAGTAAATTTTTATTCTTTGTAATAAAAATATAAATCGCTTACCATAAAATTATATATCAAACAATTTTAATATTCTGATAGCATCTGACTTTCATAACTTTTCTTTATAAATAGGATATGATAAGAACATAACTAACAATTATATTATTGCAAAAATCTAAAGAATTCAAATTTTTATTTATTTATTTAATTAATATTTATTTAGTTATTTTTAAATATCAGAATTTCTATTCATTGAACGCTTACTTTTTAACGTACATGTTTACAATTGTATCATAGTATCTAATAATTGTCATTAGCGATGTGATCAGTGATCTAAAAAAAAAAAAAAAATTCTAAACCACTTGGCAACACTGGCCAAGTTTCTTGATAATTCGCGATAAGGTTCGTCGATCGGGTATTTTCGCGATTGATATCGACGAAAACAGCTTCTGCGATTGCCATCATTATCATTCGCGCTATTATCGAGTCGAAGTATGTAAAAGTTTCACGCGCGTGCACCGAAAAAATTGTATTTTTATCTTAAGAATATTTTACTTATTTTTATATCTTCCTCTAAAATAAAGTAAGCGTCAAAGGGATTCTCTTAATTTAAGAAATTCTTTAAAGAGTATCAGATATTCCTAATGTATAGGAAATACATATTAAATGAGATATTTTACTACCATTATTTATTTAATATTTGAGATTAATAATAATAAAAAAATTTTATAAATGCACATTGGGTGTTTATACGATTGAATTTTATCGCTAAAATTATTGAAAATTCAGAATATATTCTCAATTTATTATTAATAAATTATTATTATTTATAAATTAATATTTATAAATTAATACTATTTAATAATATTTATAAATTGATACTGTTATTATTTATAAATTAATTTTTCGGGATATCATAAAATTACAAATATATTCTTAATTTAATAAAATATCCCAAAGAACATTACATAAATAAGAAATATTCTTATTCATTAAGGATATCTATTAAGAGAACTTATAAAGTTACATTTCAAAAATACAATTTTTGGAGTCTCTTTCCGGCACGGAAAACTTAAATCGCGCCGACAGCAGCGCCGCGAGCGCGTGCGTGTATATATGCGTGTTACACGGAATTGCGACGTTGCCGGCGCGCAGCATCTCGGGGAGGCAGGCACACTCAAGGGCAGTTCACACCGTGTCACTGTTACCTGAACACAGGTAATCACATTAATCTCGCCGTGTGCAGCCCCGGCGCGCGCTATCCAGTCGGATTTATATAGTTAGCCTATTCGGAGAATGGCGGAGGATATATATCTTGCTGCAAAAGTGGGATATAGCTTCGCGCAAAATGCCCGTATACAGGGTGTCTTCCTTGGCGCTCGTCTGTAGGTCGCGTTATTTGCTCGCGTGAGCTGATTTTTTCGTACTCAACATTTTTACGAGATTATTGTCGCCTCAATGTAACTCAAGCATATTTACTCATATATGCATTTTTAATTAAAACGATATTGTTTTAGTGTATCATTTATATACATATTGTTTTGTATTAATTTAACTATTTAAAAATTAATTGAATTAATTTTTTATTAAGCATTTCTGGAAAATAATTAAAATTAACTTTTATATGATCACTGCTAAATTGTCTTAAAATTATATTAAAAAAAAAAAAGAATTAATCGGAGAATTCGTAGATATGAAAGAAAATTCGATAATGATAAAGAGGAATTTTAACGGTTAAAATTGTGGTATATATACTCGATGTTGTTTCGCACGCTGTCAAAATTATGCGCACAATTAAAGCGCATTTACATTATTGATAGTCGTTATCGGGGCGACAAAAACGCGCGAATATTTATCACTTTCGAGCTCCGCGGAGAATATATACTTGCGTGTCTCGCGCGCGTGTACATATATTGCGACCTATAATTAGTTAATTTTAACGACGACCGGTCGCTGGATTGCTCGCTCGCCGCCATGAGTCAGTCGCATTTGCGGAATTCCGCGACGCATGAGTTATTATGATTTAATCGCGAACGGATTGCGAAAAACGGCAACGCTTGCAGAAATCTCGCCGTCTCTTCTGTCAGGCACGATAACGGCGTATAAAAAGATCAGAAGATTGAATTTACGATGCAAAAAAAAAATTTACGATCTGTAGAATTGTCTCTATTGTCGCGAATATTCGGGATCATTTCCATTCCAGGATGACCATTCATGGTTATTCCCTGGAAGACTCCATGGAAAATCTGGAATTCTCAGAGATTTTTTTTATACCTGGAAGACTCGGGGAATTCTTGTGGAATTTTTTGAGACTCAGACAATTTTTTTTTTTTTTTTTAATTTTTTCTTTGATAATTTTGCTCTTACACTATAAGCAGTAAACAATTCGCTAATAAGCCATGTTGTGAATTATGTGTCTAAAATATATTATAAATATATATCTATCTCTGTTTATATATTTTATGTCTTAATCACATGTTAAATATTCAATATATATTTTTTATCTTAATTTTTAGTGATAAAAAATAAAAATATTATGTAAGCTAAAAAATTTTACCTTAACGAAAGCTATTCAGCTTTATTTTCAGTACATTTAAATCTGGCACTTGAAACTTAAGTTTAACTTGGGCTTTGTGTTTTTTTTTCGAATGAAAACCACTAGAAAACGCGTACAATAAAAAAAATTAATTAGAAAATTGCATAAAAAAATTATTATGCGATTTATTGTTTATTAGTTTGATTTAAACATCTTTTCTTTCCTTATCGGCTCCTTAGATTTCCCGATCGCAGGTGTGTGATTGGCAATGCTGTCCACTAAAGTGTTTGGCGAAGGCTCAAGTCACACTTGACCGTGGTATTCCTCAGTTTTTGGCAATTTTCGCGCGCGTGTTTATATTTTTCCTCATTTATTTTCCAGTTACGTTTGATTGAAATTCTTCGTGGTGTATCACTTGCCGAGAAATAAAGTATCTACACCTAGTAATAATTTTTTTTATATTTACACGAGGCGCGATCAAGAGTTGACAAATTTGCATGACAGTTAAATGTCAAAGCGTCGAAAATAGACCGCGCTCGTCAATCCCGTCTATTAACTCGTTTATTTTTGAACATACGTCTATATTTATCTTTATTTGAAATTGCGAGCTTGAATCACGATATATATTTTTGATTTGCGAAATCAGAATTAGTATAGAAAAATTTGCTTAACATTTAAGACTGAAACCTTCTGCCGAAAATAATATTTTAAAAATGATGAAACGAACTTTTCTAGTTCAACGTTATGTTAAATCAAAATTTGAAGTTCAATTCTTGATTTTTTAACGTCATAAAATTACGTTAAATAATTCTCATTTTCTATTCTCTAAAAATTACTAATGAGCCACATTTTAATTAAGGAAAACTGGCTTCAAGTTAACCAAAGAAGATGCTATTAAAATAAATGAGACGTCCCGTGAAAAATAACGTGGTCTATAAATCGTTCTATCTTCTAGACGCTATTTCAGGAGATTACTGATCGTATAGTCTTTTTTTCTCTTAGCTACACGGTTTAAGAAAGTTCCAATGGATTATGAGGAAAAAAAACATTGGTAATTATATATCAAGCCAGCTGACATTACAAATGATATAACTATTAATAAATAATAATCAAACAATTAAAATTAATTACATTCACTTTGTCTATAAAATATAATTTCTTTATAAAATTGAATAAATTAAATAATATTTATTTATCGATAATTTTTTTTTTTTTTAGTTAAATATATGAAAGAACGAGACAAGTTACAATTGTTGTATCAATAAAATATTTTTATCTTAAACTGAAAGTAATTTTATCGATATGTATACGATGTTTTTTTTTATCATTATTTTTATCTTAAGTATTTCTCGGCGAGAAAAACTCGATCAGAAATGGCTCGAAAGACTGGATTGAAGCGCATCGGCCATGCATTACGCTCGTCGAGAGAAAGTGGCGTAATGTGGGTAACCTTATTGTTGCTCTTATTATTATATAATAAGCGTAACCCGCCGCCCGTGATAGCAGGACGCGTGGCATTGAAAAATAATTACCGCACATTCCGACGATAGAGAAAATTCGCTGCAAACGATCGTCTTCGTATTATTTTCTATCGAAAAAATAAAAGCTACTTGCGCAAGTTTATTACACTCGTGCTAGAAACGCATCTCTTTCTCTTTCGGTAAGATAGACGTTTTTATTACACCTTATGTGTCATCTAAAGAGAAATCTAATCTAAAGCATGTACGGTGGAATAAAATAAAAAGATATTATGATCGCTTGTGTTTAATAGATAGTTATTACGCATTAACAATAATAGATTTATTTTTTATATATTACATATTAGGTTTTAACGAGTTAAGTTTGAAGATATAAATAAATAATTTAATTGATCATTGATTTTTAGATGGTTATCGAAATGGGACGTAGCCTTAACAGAAATTTAATATAGGGGCTAAATATTGATCATACAACTTCATTCGAGCAATTTAATGACAGCCAGCTGTCAAGTTTTTTGGTTACAAAATTGACTTGAAATTTAATAAAATAATAAAATAATAAAAATAATAAAAAATGATAAAAATAAAATATAATAAAAATAAAAATAATAAAATAAAAATAATAAAAATAAAATAATAAATTTAATAAAATCTGTAAGTATTATTCTGTATAATCATACATTTACAATAAAATCTTTTACAAAAATTGTTCGTTTCCTGAAGAAGTGACCTACTTAAACAATATAACGTGCTCTTAATTTTGTCACCGATCATTAATCGTGCGAGTCGCATTTGCGTACACATGATCGATTCGATCGAAATTTATATACTTTTTGCCTAATGAATTACAGAGGGAAAAGATCTCGCTCGCCTATAAATATGTCACCTGAATGAGCAATGCAATCGCTGCGAATGCGTCAGAGGTAACCAACGTATGAGCGCAGCTTTTTTTTCGGGCCTGACACGTGAATCGTAAAAATAGTAATTCTTATAGTCGCTTGGAGTGCAGTAGAGAAAACGGTTCTCTCCGGGCCGTCACTTACGCTACTTTGTTGCACGGATAAATATCACGTGACGACACTCGAGTCGTCGATGAGACACGCTCATCTTATCGCGCGATGACAAACGCGTCGTCGTCGTCGTCGTCGTCCATTGTCCCGCACTTCGTAAAGTCGGAATCAAAAATAATTGGTCCATTAATAAACTTCAGACATGTTCGACAAATCAGTTCTCCAAATGTATTTAACTCTGCCAAGTTTCAATTCAAATATACACATACACACACACACACATACATATATATATATATATATATATATATATATATATATATATATATATATATTCGAAAAAATATTTACAAAGATAAAATATAAATTGTTTGCTTCCTCATACAAGAAGCTTTGTCTTCGTGACAAATCTTCTTTTTTTTTGTTTCGATTTTCTCTATCAATATGCTCAGAATGTTTTAAAATATTAAAAAAATATTTTTTAGAAATGTCTGTAAAGCAAGTTACTAATTTGTTTACTACATTATTTTTAAATACATTCGAAATTATTTGCGAAAATAGGAAAGATAATCTTTCAATTATGCGTGCGACAAATATGTTTATTAATCACTATAACATTTTCTTTAGTGTACAAATTAGCGCGTTAAAAGAAATCTAATCCGGAGTGAGAGAGGTGAGTACGTAAAGCACGCTGAGACGGGATAATTCTTATAACGACAGATGTACGGTATATAATTACAGATCGATTTACAAGTAACACTCATAAACGCGCGATCAAGCGTTAATGTTACATTGCACAAGAAGTTTTAAATATCGTTGGTGCTTTTTGTTGTTGCGCGAAACACGCAACACTCGATGCCGTCTTACTTCGACGCAACATTACCGGTGTGAAGTTAGCACCGCATTTTCAAAAATCGAAAGTTTTATAGAGAGTTCTATTTGCACCCCAAATAGTTCTATAGTTCCTGATAGGTTTTAGAAATAGTTCCGGCAAAAAACCTAAAAAAATTGCATTTTGAAAATATGAGGTTCCAACTTCCCGTGGCACCGCAAAATGCGAAAAATGCCATTTAAATCGTCGTATCCTATAGTTCTCGAAGAGTTCTACAGTTCCTGATAGGTTTTAGTAATAGTTCCGGCCTCTAAATATTTTTAAACAATTTTTGAATCTCAGAGCTGGCACCTCATCTTCCGCTAAAAGTGGCCAGAACTTTTTCATCTTTGGTTTTACAGCTTCGGACGTTGATAATAATCGATAGAACTCTTCGGGGTGCAAACGGAACTGTCATCAGAACTCCGAAATCCCCAAAAAAATTTTACCCCCTCGGGACTTAGAAATTTTCTAAGTCGTCCGTTTGCACCCCGAAGAGTTCTATCGATTATTATCAACGTCCGAAGCTGTAAAACCAAAGATGAAAAAGTTCTGGCCACTTTTAGTTATACGCTCTTAGAAAATTTCTAAGTCCCGAGGGGGTAAAATTTTTTGGGGGATTTCGGAGTTCTGATGACAGTTCCGTTTGCACCCCGAAGAGTTCTATCGATTATTATCAACGTCCGAAGCTGTAAAACCAAAGATGAAAAAGTTCTGGCCACTTTTAGTTATACGCTCTTAGAAAATTTCTAAGTCCCGAGGGGGTAAAATTTTTTTGGGGATTTCGGAGTTCTGATGACAGTTCCGTTTGCACCCCGAAGAGTTCTATCGATTATTATCAACGTCCGAAGCTGTAAAACCAAAGATGAAAAAGTTCTGGCCACTTTTAGCGGAAGATGAGGTGCCAGCTCTGAGATTCAAAAATTGTTTAAAAATATTTAGAGGCCGGAACTATTACTAAAATCTATCAGGAACTGTAGAACTCTTCGAGAACTATAGGATACGACGATTTAAATGGCATTTTTCGCATTTTGCGGTGCCACGGGAAGTTGGCACCTCATATTTTCAAAATGCAATTTTTTTAGGTTTTTTGCCGGAACTATTTCTAAAACCTATCAGGAACTATAGAACTATTTGGGGTGCAAATAGAACTCTCTATAAAACTTTCGATTTTTGAAAATGCGGTGCTAACTTCACACCGGTCGCAACATTGATGTATGTATCCGCTCTCTCTCTCTCTCTCTCTTTCATAAAAGATTCCTCGTCTCTCGCTACCTTGATATCCGAGGAAAGTGACGCGTTTCTTCGGAGCCGGTCCGACCTGTTGACGATAAATGTAAGAACCACACAAAATCCTAGTAGCAACCATACCGGCGCTACTATGCATATATCTTTCCGGCCGGGGCATGGGAGCCAGCTTCTTATTTGATTTATATACTGTGGACTGGAGATCGAGTTTCGAGTCAGTTCATTACTTAAGTTTCATCATATTTCATGCGATGTGTTTGCAGAGCGCGCTTGATACAATTATACATATATCGAAGAGCATTCAACTTTGAAATTGCACAAATAAACGCCTTCGACTTGATAAATAGCAAAACAATAACATATACAATATATACACACACACACACATATACTTCTATGGACTGTACAATGTGGAATGTAGAGAATAATAATATGGAAGGGAGAGAAACGAGGACCAATGATGGAGCGATATTTATTTGCGATATTATTTTTATTGAATTTTTTTTTTTTATTTTCAAGCCAATTAAGTGTTTATCGTGTATTTTATTTTTAATTATGCATTACGAATATTTAAGTGATCGAATCACGCAAATGTATATCATCTCGGAATTCTATTTTTTTATTAAATTAAAATTTAATACAATAAATATAATGTAATAAAATTTAATAATTAAAAATTAAAATTTTGAAGTTAGTTTAGTTTATGATATTTAAGCGGGCATACCCGTTTGAAGCCACGAAAAATAAATATATTTTCTAGATGTTTTTGCAGCGCAACGACTGGATAAAAATTTTTAATTTTTCTTACAATATTAATATAATATTATTAACTACTTAACTAAAAATTATCAGTTAAAATTTCTTTTTTTTTCTTTTTGAATTATGCGAATATTTGCAGAGCTCTTCCAATTTTGCGGTGTGTACGAAAACGTTTATCATATTCGAAATAAATTTTTTTTTATTACATATATTAATCGCTATCTGCTATCCAAGCATTTTTCCAAAATTTTAAAAAATAGAAAAATGACGGCGTTAAATATCTCTTTGCGGGGAGATCATCGAAATTAAAATTTGTGAAAAAAATCATCTATTTCTAATTCGCGGAGTTGCAAATTTAATTCGAAGAAGACCCAAGAATTTCTTAAATTCTTTATAACTTATATCGACTTACTTGAGCACGCAATCCTAGCTCGAGTTCAATTTCGTCACAATTTGTCACTCGACTATTTTGTCACAGTTTGTCGTTCGACTATTTCGTCACAGTTTGTCACTCGACTCTATCCATCATTGACACGTATGGGGGGGCGCGATATCGGGTAGGGTCCCGAAGGAGGCATGATATCAAGGGTCCCCAAGGGGCCACGTGTGATCGATATATCTAAATCGTACGAGAAATGCGTGCGGCTTGAAACAGGTTGATCGATGGGGCGGGGTGCCTGGTAATCGAACACGTAGAATACGCGCGATATGATTTGTACCTGCGTGGCATTAGAACGTACGAAATGAGGGATATATTTTATTGGGACACGCGGCCTGAAAGAGAGAAGCGACTTATCGCGCCTCGGCATCTATATTAGATACCGATACTCGACGCGGTGCGCGAGCGAATGAAAGTTGGCGCTCGTTCGTTCGTAAAATCGCGCCGGTGTGTCGGGATTATAAGACGCCGCGTGTGCGGATGCGAAATTATTATTCCATGCTGTTCTCTTTACGCGCGCGCGATCTCCTCGCTACTCGCTTGCACGCGAGAGCGTTAACCGGTTTCCCGAACAAATCTTAAAATGCCGTGAATGTCGAAGAAGCCATGAGTTTTATGATTTTACTTCATTTTTAATTAATCTACAGCTCTATTCTTTATTAATGCTAATTTTCTCTCCTAAAATTTATATATATAAATTTTTATATATAAATATATTTATATATATTTATATATATATATATATTAAATACAATATTTATTTATATATATTTATATATAATTATATATAAATTTAAAAGATATATATATATATATATATATATACATACACTTAATTAGATATTAAATATACAATAATTTTTATTTAAATAGCATTGGTTGATATTTTTTATTTTATTTTTTATTATTATTTATTTTTTTTATCTGGTTTACCGGAAACAAAGTAAATACATATGCATGCGAAAAATAATGACAATAGCAATGACAGCAATCGTAGATAATGAGTGATATTGACACGCATAATGCATGAGCCGATGCGCTCTTTATCAATTCAGGGAAAAAGAAAAACAAAGAGAGAAAAAGAATTGAAGGAAGCGAAGTATGTCTATGCCCTTCGTATCTTTTTGGGATCCTCTTTGTGTCGTCATTATTTGTACACGCTTGAGTCATTTATTATCAGATTATATGCTATGCGTCCGCATTTTCTTGTCGTTGACAATCAAATATACATTCACTCTAGTACTTTTACAAATTATTAAAAAATATTGATTTGACAGAAGAATGAAAACAATTAAAAAAGTTTAAAATGTAGATAAAAGATGGAGATCATTTAATATTTTTTCTTTATTTAATTATGAAATATTTTTTTTATTTAATATTATTTATTATATATATATATTCGTATCGTACAAAATTTTATTTCTTTTTAGTTCTAATTTTAATTTATTAAATTTTACACATGATTAATTCACTTACTTATATCTATTAGCGTTTACAAGGACTCGATTAATATTAAATTTACATTTCATATTACAACGCGAAACAGTTTTGCTCCGTATTTTTAGTCCAGGATTAATTTGCTTGGACATTCTCTCACTCACTCAAGAGAAATAACTAAATTTCCACTCGCTCATGTGCACGTTATTTCACATTATTAGAAAATTTTCGCTATTATTTTATGACTATCTGTCGGATTATGTAACACATACATGTAAGAGAAGTATGTTTAATCTCCTCGTCGTTCGTCCTCGCTTTATCCAATCAGAATAAGTGCCTGCATCCCGGGGATAGGATTCACCCGAAAGAACGTGCTTCCCTAAATCCTTCATATAAGGAGTTTTGCGGAGGAAGTTGGAGGCTGGTTCGCATATATCCAGAAGCTCGTATTTCGCGGTTTAAATAATAGTCATGTCGTGTGGATTTACTAGTTTTATATTACATCGTGAATATATAAATTTTGAATTAAAATCGATAAAATGTTGATTCAATAAAATTTCGATGACATACAGGATGCGGCATTTAAATTGACATATCTAAATATCGTAAAAAGAAAGCATTTTATAAAAAAATGTTTGACAGACGAAAGTTGTTTGCTTCTGAGGAGGGAAGAGAATGGCATTATTTATTTTTAATTTGCTGGACATTTTGAAGGGCATTCCAAGGTCAACTTTATTTTTTTAAATGAAAACCCTTATTTTTTTTATTGCATATTCTTGTAGATCTTTTTTTTTTTTTTTTAACTATAATAAAATATTTTTTATTAAGTATTTTTTGAATTATTTTAATCTGATGTATTTTGATATAAAATATATAAAATATAAAACATGTCATAAAATATTTAATTTTCGATAACTTTACCGTAATATTTTTATCCGAAACATTTTTTTATAAAATGCTTTATTTTTATAATAGTTAGATGTGCCAATTTAAATGTTACACCTTGTACATATTACTAAAAATCGAACTGTTTTATTTTTAGGAAGGTTCGCTCTAAATGTTGTGTGGAAAAAGATTATATATTTTTATTTTTAACAGCATAAACATTTTTTTTTTATTTTTTTACATAGCAATTTACGTTGACAAATAATTTCGGAAAACGAAATTCTGAGATAAATCTCTAATCTTGATGATTCTGTAGCCGTTTCACAATTCGCAGTTTTTTCTCCTTATTTTTTTTTTCGATTTATTTAGATGCGTTCACTTTTTCGGAGTGCTCGAGGTGAAAAGAGCTTGTCGATGGAATTAAAAGTGCATCGTAATCTCCAGCGCTGTAATTACACAATGACACACGGAGAGCCGTTGGCAATCGTTACGAATCGTGTCATAAATCAGGCCTCGAGCACTTCGCCGATCCGCCGGATGACGCCGCGTGCACGAACGGTTCTTCGTATCGTTTACGCGCTGATCTACCGCCACGATAAAATGCGCGTGTCGATAAAATACGATAGTAAAATCGCCGACATTCGTGAACTGGCTGCCTCTCCCACACGCAGATTCATTCTTCGATCAACGCGAAAAATCCTGCACCGTAGGGGTATGTGATGTAGGCCTCGTATTATGAAAAAATTTGGAAGATTAATGAGAATTCTAATATTCACCCCGAAGAGTTCTCTCTGTCGGTTTTGAAATAATTCCATCGTTTAAAGCATACTCGTAAGATGGCTTTTTTTTAGATTGAGAGAGAGAAGTACACAATATTTATAAAATATATATACAAAATATTTATAATTATTTGAATATTTTCTGAATATTTTGATAAATATTTTATAGCAATTTTTGAGATTTTAGACTTAACAGATCATAAAGATTTTTCATAGACACTAAAAATATTGATAAAAATATTGAGAATTATTAAAATATTATTTAAAATATTTTTTTACCATAAATATTATATAAAATATTTAGCCTCTATATTTTAATAATACGTGGAATAAAATTTTTATAATTTCTTCTCTTAATATAAAGAAAAAGTGTAGAAAATATTTATATAATATTTAAAAAAATAAATAGTAAATAAAAAATATTTATGACCATTTATCATAAATATCGTGTGGATAATAATCGCGAAACGATATAATAGAGGTTTCGGGGCATTTCTAGCCCGCATACTAAAAGCGCGAATCGCGCGTCGAATTGAGGTCGGATTTTGCGGCCAGGGGGGTTAATCGGATTTTCCGTCTGATTAATCGCAGACGTTAATGCTTGCCGGGTGCGCGAGCGAAGCGCGCAGGATTTTAAACTGAAAATCGTGTAGGTGTTTCGCGTTGGTGTTGGATTTAGCTCGAATTATACGCCGGATATCAATTATGATTGAGCAAAAGATGCTCAGCGGCGGGTCGTAACGAATATGGAAAAGGCGCGATGCAATGTCAAAAATTTGCATTTCAATAAGTAATTAGCGTGGCGATAGCCTATTTTGAAATTGTCGGAGATGAAATTTGAGTTCTCCTTAAAACAATTTTCTTCCACCGCGCGCATCTCCGCACGTTCAACATATAACCGGTTTCTAATATTTCCACCATTTCTTTAGCCGGTTTATTATCGGATATGTCCATTTTATCGTCTTTAAGTAACTGCATTGAATTAGCGGGCGGGGGGAGATGATAGGGATTTATGCTCGATAATTATGTAATAACTGCGAAACGGTTTTCGTTGCTTTGCGTTCAAGGCGATATCATTATCGCTCTATGTTTTCATAAAATGACTATAAGCACTTTATTATTAGCTAAGTCTTTCATTTATATTCGACGTTTTTATAAATCGGCTAATCGGATTTGTGTAATTTTAATGTCAGATTTCTCATTACGTATAATTAATATTTTCTTTTATAAATAACATTTTATCTCTTGCATTTCAATTAATAATCTGCTTCATAAATCGTGCAATATTGCATTGCAGATTGATTGTGATATTTTCATAAATATTTTGGGAATTAATATTTTCCTCTTTTTGACAGCTAAATATAAAATCTTATATTTTTCTTATATTTATATCAATTTCATTATTCTTATATTTTAATTTATTTATTTCTTATAATTATATAATATTAATTTTTTTCTAATATTTTATAATTAATTTATATTTTATTTTTTATTATACATTTATTTATATTTTATTTTTAACTAAAATATTTCTAAACTAGATTAGACACAATTTAATGTGTACACACACATTAATTTATCTTTTAGTTTAATTAAACATTTGTTTTTATACAGAGAGAACTTAAAAAATAATGCTTATTTTAATACACTTTCATAAAGCATAAAATATAATATAATTGCTAACATCTTATTCTTCGATTAGGGCTTAAATTAATTGAAATAATAGCTTTTAAATTCAATTTTCATAAATTAATTTAGTTATCTACATCGTCTTTTATTATAACCGAAGAGAAAAGATTGAATGAAGCAATTGATAAAAGATTTCGTCGTTTAATAATTTTCCGAACGTCTTTATCAGACTGTATTTCGTTTTTTTCCGCGTTAATCGCGTCGAGTAAAGCGAAACTTGATGCCTTATCTATCGGTTCTTACATATTAACTTGGTCTAAAGTACGGGCACGCCGCGCGAAACAAAGTTTTAATCGTTCTCTCTCTCTCTCTCTCTCTCTCTCTCGTCAAAGACTCTCGCTTGCGAATGCCTGACGCGTTTCACTTATCTATCCTCTAATCATTCACATTAGTGAAAGGTTAGAAAACCAATCACGCCGCCAATTATACTTCATCAAGTTGCGCCGAGACACGCCGCTTTTATAGCGTCTCTCTGGCGTAACCTATTCTCTTCGATCATCTCTTGGAATATTATAACTTTCTCGATGCATGCACATTATCGTATATGTAATGCGAAGAACTCTGTACGCGCGAGTATTATATGCCCGCACTTATCTGTTTTAATTTATCATCCTCCTGATAAAGCCGCGCGTTTCTCATTTCGATGCATTGAATTCTTGGAAATTGTGCGTAATTCCGAGAAACGTGCGTATCTTCAATGCCGATTTAAATTTCGATTACACATTTATCTCGTTCCGAATTGGAAATATATTAATATATTAATCATTAAATAAAATATTTTTTATTTTGTAAAAAGTAAGTTGTTTAATATTTTTAAAAATATTTTTATAAATATGCATGAAGAAAAGAATGTTGGCGTGTAAATTTATATTATATTACAATCGCTATTTTCATGATTAATTTTCACTAATACGAAATATGTACATAATCCGCAAAATTATTTATGATCCAGAATTTATCTGTCAATCGTCATAAAAAAAAAAAAAGGAAAGGAAATAATCTTATGGAGCACTTGATAGTTCGCGACTTTGGTCGCGCATCAATTTCAAAGTAAACACGCGAAATTGAACATATATTCGAGTAGTTGGAGAGTTTATTTCTAGCACTTAACACCCACTAATATATATATCCTCGTAACGAGATGTTGAGCGAAGTACAAGTGGGACAGCGTCGGGCGAAGTTTTCGAGAGAAAGTTCACGCCTCCGTGTTTTAGGCGCTTCCGTCGAGCTACTTCTACCCAAAATATCAGTTTTCGATAAAAAATTATATTTCGATAAAAATGATGAAGATAATTTGCGCGCTAATTATCATATGTTCTTCAGGAATTGATAAATGAAAATCGGTCAAAGACTTCATTCTTTCCAATAATAATGTCACGGAGCACATCTGATAAGGAATATTCTTTTTTTTTTTTTTTTTTTTTTTTTTACAGAATGCGATTGAGAAAAAAAGTTACATTGACTTATGCAATTGATCAAAATAACTAAGACGTTTTTTTCAAGCGATCGATTGTTGATATTTATCACTGATTGATAAACGGCGACTTTGCAATTTTGATTTTATTTTTATGCAGATTCACTTGCGAGAAATACAAGAAATACTTTGAGACAAACGAAAATTTCAGATCGATTAAACAAATTTTATTCATTATGGAATGTAAAATCGGTAAAATGTGTATTTCGACAGTCTTCGCTGTCTATCTATCGGGTTATAATTTGAACGAATGAGTCTCATAAAATGAGAAAAATAACGGTTTATTATCGTGGACTAAAGCACGCGTAAAAATTTCTACACTGATCACATATAATATACCGGTTATTACATAGTAATTTTCCACTAGCAATACATCGTGATACATAATAAATTATAACTGTTATCAACATTGACGTTAATTTTGTTTTTTATCCTATAATGTTTATGATTATTTTTTAAAATTCAAGCCTTTAAAGAATTTGACATAATAAAAAGTCGATGAAAAAATTATCACAAATATTAAATAAATATTATTTAAATATTTAATAAATATATATTAATTAAATAATGCTTAAAATGATAATAAACGAGCTAAATATAAATTTATTTATTTTCTTCATTTTATTATTAATTTATTTATTTATTTTCAACGCTCTCTCTTTATAATGATTATACGTTACACAAGTAGTTTATTTAGTAAAAATTTGCCACAAATAAAAGAGAACTACAAATAGGAAAGGCTCATTTTGCACATAATTAAAAACCCAACTATGAAAATCCAAACGTCATAAATTCGAATCGAGCTGCTTATTATAGTCGTGTACTGAAACAGACTCACCATGCCGATCTTTCTTTTAAATAGGATCTAGGAGTCTCTTTAATGAAACTTTCACACGCGCGATCGAGAATGCAAACACGATTCGGGATAAAGCCGAGAGACCCCAGCGAGCGCGGGGTGTCATATCAATGCTCGTGTCGTAAATATGTTATTTTTAGTTTCCTCCATACTTACTGTATACATATATATTATACGAAGATATCTTTAATCTGGTGGTGCGCTGCTGTTTGCGATGCGTTTGACATTGATATGTGTAATTTATATCAGCTAATTGCAGCAGTTTTGCTGCACACATGATTTTGACATTTGATTTTGACTCGAAATTCTCTAAATCGTAAAATACTTCTATATTCATATTATTTTATATTTAAATTATTTATCATTATTATCATTATTATTTATCATTATTGTCATTATCATTATTATTATCGTTTTTAATATTATTATTATTATATTATTAATATATTATTATTATTATTATTTATTAATATTATTTTATTAATATTATTATTATTTTATAATATCAATAATAATAATAATAATTATCATTATTATTATTATTAATAGTCTTACATAGAAGCAATCAGCCTACAGATATAAAACTATATATGTTATGACGTTATAGCTTTTATTAAAATATCTTACAATGTTAATGAATAATAAATAATAAGACGTCTCTGAGAGGCTTATAATAATATTAATACTTATTTCGATAAGATAATTGTATTTATACGTAGTATCTTTTCGTAGGGAGAATTGAAATGCAGCGTAGATAAGCTTAGAAAAATCGGTTCGGGAATATATGTATCTATCGCGTTGAAATTCATATCACCTAGCAAATAAGTAGTGTGACATTTTATCACGTAGTTGACAAACATCATGGGTCGCTTTAACAACAAGATTAACCTATGTTACTTATATAGGAGAGGGGGAGACCTGCCTCTCCCCTCCCCTCGTAATCGTTTATAATATTGAAAGATTGGCGACGAAGGCGAGTGTTCGACCTTGCGAAGCCGGGACCACGTTTATCTCCTTTTAAGAGATCTCGACGCTCCTGAGACGCGTACAGAAGGTGTCTCCTCGAAACGTTCATCGTTAAGTACTTTATCATCGTCGTTTGCGATGATGATAGGAAAATGGGAGCGAGGACGTCATTGTTGACAGAGGAAACACTGGCCGCGAGTTTCATCGCTTCGGAATTATCGTCACTCCCACTTGATCCCGCGACTTTCGTCTCCGCGGCATCGAGTGCCAATAAGAGATAAGAGCAAGGCAAACATTTTTACCATTAAAAATATACGACGCGGGCTTACACACACTTTTGCATTCAAGCGCGTGAAAGAAGGAAAAAAATTTATCAAAAATCCCGGGGGGAGGGGGACGCCACGAGCCCCGCGAATTCATTCGATCGCGCGCGTCTCTCCGTTATCTCGACGAGATCTCGAAGGGATTTTATTTTTCGCGGATTCTTTTTTTTTTTCGTCGCCTAGCGATTCCGCTACCGGGGGCTCGACTCTCTCGTAAAATCATGAGAGCGTCTTATCCGCCCAATGGTCACCACCCGGGGCCATTGTGCGCCGTGTGTGTTTATTCGCGCAGCGGGAGACAGAAGGGAACGAGAGAGAGAAGGAAAGAGGGAATATTGATGAGTGGAGGGCACATGAACGGCGATTCATGCGGACGGTTGAAGGTCGCCGAACCGCACCGTGAGTGCGGCGCCGTTCGCATTTCATTAAACGCTGCTTCCTCGACGACGACGATGACGATCGCCGTCGTGTCGTCATCGAGGAAGCTGTCCGCGGACCTTGACGCCGTCGACTTTTTAACGCTCGTTCGTTGGCGCGAACGATGCCGGGAAATCAAATCGCGCGGAGGAGGGGGAGAGGGCTGGCGAGGGGGCGAGGGAAGAGACGGGGATCGTTGCGAAGAGAAAGGTGTGGATGACGGAGAGTAGGAATTTCTCACGGAACAAATCGGAACGAAACGTGGACACGCGATCTTTCCTCTTCAATCGCCCGATGTAGGATTAAAGGAGAGATTCGAGTTAGTTTGCCGATGTTGAATTGATAAAGACTCAGTATATATATTTTTTTAAGTAATGCAAAAAAATATATCACGGAAATTTTGATAATTTTGATAATCTTAATAATCTTTATAATTTTGATAATTTTAAAAATTTTCATCTCATAATTTTATATATTTAATAATAGTTTTGTATTTTTATTTGAATATATATTTTGTGTGTAGGATACATACACGATATTATTTATGTAATAATAATATCACATTTTACATTATTTATAAAACAATAAAAACTAGGACATCTTTATGACAGTAAACAAGGAATACGTCATTGAACACATGTCAACAAATATTTTACAAACGATAAAATAAGTCTTATTTAATATCTCTGCCGTGTATCAACAATACAACAACATTGCTTTACATTGAAATCGATGCATGAAAGACGCATTTATATTTCGAGGGAATGCCCATGGGATCAAGCTCTACTCGACTAGAGAATTAGAGAGATAAGCGTGTAAAAATGGGGCTACAACGAGATTGTACGTGCGCTGCGCCACGGTTTGTTTACTTTCGCATTCGGCGCCGGCTATTTTTGCGAGGGGGAACAAATCATTCTTTGAGTCTTGTCGCGTTCTGAGAGCGTTCCGGCTCGTCGCGGGACGGCACGAGAGGCGCGGAAGATTGATTTAAAAAATTCGGGACTTTACGCGAGCGCGTGCAGCACGTATCGCATTTCTTGGCCGAACACTTTGCGTTGCAGCTGCACGCGCGGAAAGAAGGAGAAGGCGGGAGCTGCCAAATTATTATTTATTGCGAGCGCAAGACGGGCTCTTAACACATTGGGGCTTATGACGGAGATTTTTCTTTGCCCCCTTCTTTTATTAAAATTTTAATTTTTCATAACCAATTTTTAATTGTGATTTTAATTAAATATTTTTTTTAATAATATTTTTTAAACAATAAATTTAAATTAATTAATAATATTTTTTTAAATAATAATTTAATAGATTTAAATTAACAATAATTTTTTTTTTATAATAGATTTAAATTAATTGATAATAATTTTTTCATTAAAAGATTTAATTATATAATAATTTTTTAAAATAATAATTTAAATAATTAATAATAAATTAATAATGAATTTTCTAGTTTTGTAATAGTTGGGTGAAAATCACGAATTATAAATAAAATTGATATATTTTTGATAGAAAATATTAATTCGGCCTTTTAACGGGATTTCATATCAAATGTAGAGAGGGAGAGGGGATTTTTGGGAAAGGCCATGGAATGAGAGGTTTGTTTGCTCCGGCGAGACGCTTACAGATAACTATGACTCTTATCAAATAACACTAGCAACTTTCCACGCGATACGTAATCGAACGACGAAAGTCGTCATCGTCGTCGTATCGTTAAAAATATTATTCTTTTTTTTTTTCTTCCTCTCCCGCTTCACATCGCCTCACGTTCCTCGCGAGCCACCGTAATACGTCGCCATCAATATTCTATTACGTGCAAGTCGTTGTTCGCGTTGTTCCAGTTGAATAGAGTAGGCCATCTTAAAATAGTCCCGCGTTGGACAGAGGTAATCCGAAAGCGAAAAGCGCGCACCTCTAATCTTAATTAGATCAATCTCGATCTTCCTTCCCTCCTCCCCCCCCCTCCCTCCCACCCACCCGCTTCTTCTCTCTCGACGGGCGATTAAAGTGGGTCGCGCGTTCGGCGTCTCGTATTCTCGTATTATCGAGTAAACGCGGCGTTGCTGCTCGTGCTTATTGCGAATGAAGGAGCACGAGACACTGTCTTAGATCGACCGTGAGGGAGGAGGCATCGCCTGCTTTATTTACGGAATGCCTACCCTCGTTCGATATACGCGCGTGTTCGATCTCCGAGGGAGATTCTGCCGCCGAAAGGGTTGTTGCTGTCAACACGAGAAAAATCACCATGAAACGTCATGTCAAAAATCAAGCGCCTTTGAACGCAACGGCGTCGTAATACTCGAGCACAGGGTATATCAAAACAATATCTAAACTCTGAGCCTCTAACAATGTAATCTGATTTTATTATTTATCACACCTTATCAATCTTATTTTATTCTTTATCACACCTCGATCTTCCTCGCTATTTTATATTTGGATATTTTAATGTAATATTTTAATGTGTTGTCATATGTTGGATATTTGATTATTCAATAATATAAAAATATTACAATTAATTATATTAAAATATTCAGTATATTATGTATTTATTATATTGTTATGTATTGGATATATATATATATATATATATATATATATATATATATATATATATATATATATATATAGGGTGCGGCATTTAAATTGACACAATAAATATCATAAAAATAAAATATTTTATAAAAAAATATTTCAGACAAATTTTAATCCGACATATTTTGATATAAAATATATAAGATATAAAGCATCTCGGAAAAGCTTTAGTTTTCAATAATCTTATCGATAATATTTTGAAACATTTTTTTTAACAAAATGCTTCGTTTTTATGATATTGAAATGCGTTTAATTTGAACGCTCCCTGTGTACTGGATTATTTTAATATAATATTTAAAAATATTGTTCTCTACATTATTATTCTCCGGCAATGCAAATCGATATCATTAGCCGCTTGATAATTTGTTTCTTCTATATCTAATAATTACTTCTGATCTTTTAAGCAGGCTCATAAATCATGAACTTAGCTTCAACTTTCGACCAATCTAATTTTATCTCGCCTTCTCCCCAGCCTCTTCTTATCGCTCCACTTAGACAATCATTCATTTCTTTATTCATGGCGAATCGATCGATTACACGCACTATCCGGAGATTGCTCGCGCGTGCCAGGCAACGGATTCGAGTCCGGCAAGAGACTTGGATGTCCGCGTTGGCGCGCTTCCAGCGACACCGTTGCTATCGGATTTATATCGCTCGTCCATCGGTGTCCGTCGTGCATTACCCTTTTCGGTGTCCTTCATTACCTTGTAATGACGGCCGAGAGCTACATCGGCTACGTTCGGCGGCAACGAAATTAGGCGAAACAAGTAGAGCCGCGCGTGTCTGGACGAAAATAAATTTCCATTCGCCGGCAAACATACGCGCCCGATGTCGACTGTCACAATTTTGCCCCTGACTCGAACCAGCGCAGTTATCAATAGTTACGACGAGACGCTTAATGATAATGGCCCGAGGGACGACGATTGACGTAATTTATTAGGGGATGCACGAGATATCGGGACTGGTGGCGATATTGTTTGGGCTTGGGTCTCGAAATTCGAGACAAGATCGAGATAAGATTTTTTTATTTTAGTTATCAAGACAATACCAAGACGAATATTATTGATCAAGATTATTGGTCTTTAAAAGTGGCTATTTGTAAAAATGTGTATATTTGTGTGTGAATTAAAGTAGAAAAAAATTATTAAACGAATTTAAAAGATTTTATTTAATAAATAAAAATATTAATATTAACAAAAATTTAGAAATAAGTAAACAAAATAAACAATCTAAAATTTTTCACAATTATTTCGCTTAAAAATGTTATATATAGAGTTTTGGGAAATAAATGAATGACATAAATAATAATAATTATCTTAAATATTATAAAAATTAAATATTCTTAAATATTATAGAAATTAAATTGTTATTATAATTGTCCTGTATATTAGATAAAAATTATCAATAAAATCGAGACAAGACAATGATAAGAGACGAGACTTTTGCTACAAGATTCATTGAAGATCACAAGATTGAAATTTTCGACTAAATTCACCAATACAATATTTTTTAATTATAATAAACAAATATTATCTTGCTTTGAGTTTTGTGCAATTTTAATAACGGTCGCGTTTACATGTCGCTTTTTGGAGTATTATTTATTCTCGAAATTCTACGAAGATGAGATATTCTTTAATTTTAAATATCTACTAAATCTTGTCTAAAGTAAAGAATTATTTTATCGGAGTTCACACATGACAGAAAAAAAGTCGAGGACTCGATTTCGTCGCGACTTCGGCGTCGTTGAAAGGAGGCGCCGAGGGTGTCGAATCTCGAATATAGAGTCGAGAATATCGACCGGTCCCGTATGATAACGGCGCAGCGGGCATTTGTAAATTTGAAATCGCGCGATGCAGGGGGGGGGGACGAAACGTGCGGTGTGTGTATAGAGGCGGCGGCCGGCGCGATAGGCGGGTAACTTTTGTTTAGAAAGTTACGTGACGACGATGGCCATGGAAATGACGACGTTACACAAGCTCACGAGCCTCGCTATTACGGCGCACGTTCCCCGCTTCGTCGTCGAGAGGCTCTAAGAGAAAGAAAGCGCGCTTTTTTAAAGAGGCTGAAAATTGAAGAGAGAGAGAGAGAGAGAGAGAGAGAGATGCACGAAGAAGGAAAGAAAAATTCTCGTTGCTTTCTGAAAAACATATTCTGCACCTGAATTGAATACAAGCGGAAAGTAATTTAATTACATTTTATATTTTATATCATACTTTTAAAGAGGCTGAAAATTGAAGAGAGATAGATTGAAGAAGAAAGGAAAAATTTATCGCTTTCTGGAAAAAAATTCTCTGCATCTTATCTGGAGTGCAAATGATAAATAAAGTAATTTAATTACATTTTATATATTAAGAAAAATAAATATAAAATGTAATTAAATTACATTAATATTAATAATAAATAAATATTTAATTATATTAAATACTAATAATATAAAATAAATATAAAATATTATAATACTAATAAAACAAAATATATAAAATACTAATAATACTAAATTTAATAATAAATATTAATAAATTTAAATATGTACAATATATATATATATATATATATATATATATATATATATATATTAGGCATATTTAAATTTATTATAAATGGGAAAAGGGTCGTTAGCAGACGAGATGTGATTGCCTCGGTTTAATTATTTGTCCCCTGTCACTCTGTCTCGCCGCGAAAAGCGGGTGGATTCGTAGAAGTCTCGTGCTTTTTTCTTTTTTTCCTTCTGACCGAAATTGCGAAAGGACATGAAGAGTACGACTCGATGGACAAACTAGCGAGATGCGAACTCGTGACGTGAAGACGATATTTTTATGAGTCTCATGGCATACGTCCAAAGCGCACTTGCATGCTGTACTCTCTCTCTCTCTCTCTCTCTCTCTTTCTTTCTCTCGTCACTCTACCAAAATAAATAAAAAAAAAAAAAATATCGATACGCTCGAATCGCGTGCTATTTACGAGAAGCGACAGCAAGAGAGGTTGTGATTTCGATGATTAATGTTTGACGGGTAATCGCGGAGCAGTTATGTGCGAGACCGTATTATAGCTTTTTTTAAAGTAAATAAAATTTAGTTCAGCATGCAAATTATTTATGAAAAGAAATTTAAGAATTTATATTGATTGTGCGGGAGAGAAAATATTTCAAAGATATTTTTCATGATATTTCACGAGCTTTTTTCACACATGTTTTCACTTGAAAAACGCTAATGAAATATGTAGATATTTTTCTAAGCGTCTGCGGATCACTTAAAAATTCCAAGATGTGATCTTAGTATCTACACATTTTATAAAAATATTTTTCTATTAAAAAAAAAATTTTATTTGAAAATTTTACAATTTTAAACGTGATGAGAAATTACTACCAAATATTAAAGACACGATGCGATTATATCTTTTATTTTTAATATTATAATATTTTAAATAAAACATTGTGAGAAAATAATTTGTTTATGTGCTGATAATTTTAATCTAATTACATTTGTCAATTGCACGATGTGAAATCATTATTTATTCGGCATTTTCCATGCATTCCAGCATTTATATTTGAAATATTAACGCAAAATTATTAACGAGTCGATTTGAAAAATAATTCAGAATAAATTTGTGGGGAGATGGATTCTCGCGGAAAATCAAAAATTTATCGGCAAACACGGCTTAGAAATATGTTGCTTTAGTCGGGTTCTACTCGCTCGTTGACGAGAAAAAAGCGAATCTCTCCCGCACTGTCGGCATCTATGACGTAGTCGACATTATGGGTCAAGGTTCGAGACAATAGTCGGCTCACCGAATCACTCCGACACGTAGACACGTCGAATTAGGGGGCCCACAACGAGAGTGGATCGATGTATCGTCGGGACTCTTTACCGTACGTTAATTCGTGAGTTTTATGTCGATTATTATATTTTTACGCAAAGATTATATGAAAAATCTCGATTTGTTGGATGGATTTTAACTTTGTGTGGTTGACATTGAAACAGCTGATAGCGGGGCAAGCGTACTCGTGCTCTTTGCAAACAGTGTTGTGTGTAAATTCAAAATCTGTTTTAAAGATAAACTGTTTTTAGATCAATCCAATATTTAATATAAGTTATTGTAAATTTGCATTTTTTTTCTGTCTGCATTGTTAAAAATTAATATATGCATGAAAAAGGAAAAATAAAGAAAATTAAATTTTAGTTTTTAAGCTACATAGAAATTTGAAAAAAGAAAAAAGGAGAGATTAAGAGTTTTTAATAAAAACTTTTATGATATTAATATTTATTTCTTTTAATAAAAATTTAAGCTGTTTTATCTCCTTTCTTTAGAAAACGCAATTATTCTCTAAACTTATATTTATGAGAATTGAAATAGTTTACAAGAGGACTGGGAATATATGTGCATATATATAATTAAAAAAAAGTATTTTAATGTTTTCTGCAATTTATATTTCATCTCTATTTGTTTCTCCAATACTTTTATAATCGGTTTACTCTTCGCGCACTGTTTCATTGTCTGACTAATCTCTTCATTTAACAGAATCGTATTATTCGTAACGAATATTGGTGCCTTGTAATCTAATTAGCCGCTGTTAGATAACGTGTTTGTTAACAAAACATTGCTATTAATTGCATGTATGACAGGTGTATAACATATACGTAACATATAAATCTGTAGGTATTAGTATACCTAACATGTATGTATTTTTTATAGTACTTTTCGTAAATAAGAAATCAAAAATTTTAAATAAATTTAACGAATATAATAAATAATGTACTGTAAAAATATAGTATTTAATTTATCATAAGTATCATAATTTTATAAAAAATAAAAAAATTATATTGCATATAAATAATGAAAATCTCTTATTAAAAAAATATATCTTATCAAATTTATTATATCTATTGGATTTTTACTATTTTATGATATTATAAACGTATATTGCTATAAATTTATATACCTAAATTCATTATTTAAAATTATATAAACTTTAATTATTAATTGATATTTTAATTGCACTTTATTAGTGCACATTTTTATATGTTTTAAAATAAATGTGTATTTATCCTTATATTTAAAACAATATTATATTTAATAAATTTAATTTATTTTCATAATTAATGGGACTCGGGTAATCACGATGAGGGACAAATTGCGATGGACGTATTCCGGTCGTCCGGTAAATTTGCATCTCCGATATCCCTTTGCCGCGAATTAAAAAAAATGACTTAATGTTAAAAAATTCTTCGTCGCTTCTTCGCTTGATGTAGGAGTAGTGGCATCGCGGAGTCTAGTTGTAGAATGTGATAACGTCGTTAGAGGTACATTTCCTTCTTTCTTTCTTACCTCCGTATCGATGAAACTTCAGCGGAGTTAACGAGCTTTGCGAGAGAGACGGCGTATATAATATATACGCGGGGCTCGTTCTTTTATTCTTCTCCAGGCGCCAGTGTCCAAGAATTTAATTAGTGGCATCCTCTTGCTCTTAGCTAAGCGTAGAAGCCGACGAATTCATTCCGTCACGGAGAGCGCGATGAGGGAAATCGCGGGGAAATAATTCAGTTTAGCAGCATTAATCATATTAATTAACACGTGACGTTTTTATTCTATTTTACGGAACAGCGTCTATTGATATAAATTCTTTAATTAATAATAAAATAATTCCTTAATTATTAATAAATTAATAATTAAGTAAATATTATTTATTATATAATAAATAATTATAATAAATATAATTATAATAAATAATTATTATACAATATTATATTATTTATTTATATATAATTACAATATTTTTATTATTTATGCTGCTTGATCTATATAAATGAAAAGTGCCTTAATTATTCTATATCGTTAACTACGCTGTGACAGAAATAACTCGAGGAAACGATGGCACGCTTTTATATTAAAAGCGAGAGAAAAGACGCATTTTGTCAATCGAGCTGCATACATTCAGATATAATCATCATGTTATCAGCCGCGGGCAAATTTCAAATAATGCCGTATCGAAACGACGTGTTTTAAAGGCACATTACGAAGCGCTGAATGATGTTAAATATTATTGCCGCGAAGTGGATTCTGTGCCGTCATATCTTGCCGTTTTATTAATGTGATAAACGATTTGAACGAAATAAAAAATTGTGACATGTAGATTAAATATGAAGGACGTATTGAATTTCTCGCACGCTTCATCTGAGGGCAAACTTTTTTCTTACGCTTAATGTTTATAATAAATTGCCATTTAATGAATTTAATTAAAATTAAGTTATATTAAAATTTAATTTAATCTAATTATAATCGAATTCAATTTAATTATAATTAAATTATATAAATTAATAATAATAATTTAGTTAAGTTTAAATATAATTTAATTTTAGTTTATTAATATAATTATCTAATGAAAATCTCCATTAGATCCGAATAACAATTTTTATAAATTTATTTGACGTCATGCCGGTTGCTTGATTCTTTAATTCAAGTAGAATCAAAGTTCCATTGAGGACGCAATTATTATTTTGCATGTTTCTGAAATGAGTGCTTAGATAAACGAATATGACTTATGAAAAATTCAACTATTTCCTTTTAATAAATAGATATTCGATCGCGAAATCGGAAGCTAAATCGACTCGTACACGACTAAATCGACGCCGATGTCTCGATGGAAGGCACCTAGTGGCGCTAACGAGAACAGTTAATTAGTCGCACGCCTGCGACGACATCATTCGCGGTTTCTCGCTGCGATACGAACGGCATGGGGTGTCGTTTTGATCTCGAGATCAGCGGGCGGCGGTAGAAAGAGAGAGAGAGAGAGAGAGAGAGAGAGAGAGAGAGGAGAGAGAGAAGGATGGAAAGGAGCATAAATCCAAAAGAGAGAGAGATGGATAGAAAAATGCCGTCGCACGTGGCGACGCCTTTGACGTCGACGCCGACGCCGTCGACGAAGGTGGCAGAGAGATAGAGAGAGAGAGAGAGAGAGGATAGAGGCGTGGTACATCCGCGGCGACCTTGACCCTCGTCCTCGACTGGCGCGTGTTCTTTGCCGCCGACCGGTCGATATGTCCACGCATATCAACGGCCTCGTCGTCGTCGTCGTCGTCATCATCATCATCATCATGATCAACGCCAGCAATGATCGCCGTTACCCTCGTCGTCGTCATCGTCGTCGCGGTCGCGTTTCGCTAGGAGCAAAGGATCATCCGGTGGGTGAGAGCGCCGGCGTGTATCGATTATCCTTAGTACAGTGGAGAGAGGCCGTCACGTTTCGTAACGAAGTCCCGAAAAGGTCGTGACTGCGACCGTGACGCCTGCTCCTAGCGCTGGCGAACGCCATCATGGCGACGGTGGGGCGGGGGTGAGGGGGATGGGGAGGGGAGGGGAGGGGAAGAGACCAGCTGGGGGTTGTGTGTGCGCAGCTGATGAGAGAGAGAGGGTCGATCGCGCGCTCTGGCGATGGTGGATGGTGGTCGATGGACGAAAAACGCGGACCTTGTGGACCTTTATTCTCGTATGGATCCATGGAATATGTATTTCAGAATCTCGTTGTAGCTTTTATTAATATATAAGGCGCTTTGAAATTGCAATAACGCGTGGAAACTCATTTTCAGGATCTCCGTGTGTGTGTGTGTGTGTGTGTGCGTGTGTGTTTTCTCATAATTACAGGCTTATCATCTGTATCATTCAACTTGCTTTTATGCGGTCGTTAAACTCCTGAGAAATAAGTCGTTGATTTAAAATGATCATGGTTTTATTTATCACGCCGATGATATAATTCATTGTTTATCGAAGATATATGTTGCTGAAAAATGAATGATCTTTTATAAGAGATTATTTTTTTGTTAGATATCTTGTAGGTATGTTCAAAAAAATTTTCTTTCCTAAAACTATGTTTTTCTATAGTTGAAGACAACGAATCAGATCGTAAGAGCAATTTGAATTTTGTAATAAAATATTGAAAAAGAAGTATTTTTCCCTTTTTTTTTTTTTTTTTTAAATTTCTCATGAAAAATCTTTGCTTCAACTAATGTGTATGAAGCATCGAGTGCATTATGACGTGATTCAACTTGGACTGATAATAAACAGATTATTCCGAGGCCTGGCGTTTGAATCAAAGGTCGCGTTTAAATCGTCATCTTATGAAAATAATTCGATAAGCCTGTTTAGAGAGCGTTAACAAATCGTCGGTCTTTTCTCTCAATTAACCCCTAGATTAGTAAGATATATAATGCAATCGCATTCTATTAAATTTTTTATTTTTAGATATTTCGAGATACAAGATTCTAATTTTATTTATTTCAGATAAAATAGTAAGAAGAATAAAATTTTTATTACAATCTCTCTTTTCTAAAAAAAAATTCTATCTTTTCTTTCAAATTATAATGAATAAACCTTCCAATGATCTTAAAACCTTTTTTTCCACCCGGTACAAAAATTTTTCCACATACATTATCTTTCTGTCAATTTATTTCATATAAAATAATACTTATTTAGCAGATATTTCCTTATACATTTTAACATGTAAAATAAATATTTGATATGTCAATTAGCCGGGGTTATTAATTTTTTTTATCACTTTCTACCAAAGACACATTCATCTGGGAAAAGTGGTCTATATTGGCCGCGGGAAGAGACAAAGCTGGCGGTGTCGTTCCGAGAGCGAGAACGACGTCGTTGCCATCGCGGCGAGACGACGTGATTTGCGGGGCCGCGCGAAGTTTGCGCACGCGGGGGCCGGAAGGTCATCATCCCGCCGCGCGGCATCTGCGCGAATCCGGCTTGATACACGACGAATGGCGGCTGCGCCGCCCAACAGCCGCAACATCCAGTTCGCCAGTCACCTACTTTCGAGCGCGCGACCGACCGTATACAGGGTGTCCGCGAAAAGGTGCAAGAAGGCCCGGAGCAAGATAACCGTGGGACGCTCGAATGTCTGGAGTTGGCGCTCGTCCAAGGAAAAATCTCGTTGAAAAGTGAAAAAAAAAAAAAAGAAGAACGGACTTTCGAGATACTCTCCGTATATCTTAGAAGTGTAGTTACTAGCAGATATAATATATCTGCAAAAGATGATGATAATATTCTCAAAAATATCCGGCTTGGATTCGCGAGATATTCCCTTCTCATAATATCTTTTTCATTTGCAGAAATTATTTAAATTCTTTAAATTGAAACAGTGAAATATTTTATTACAGTAAATATTTCCGAATACGAGAGGAAGATCGAGGAACTGCTTAAGATTATTTTTCAGAGGAAAAAGAAATTTATTATAAATAAAACTTGATGAATGAATTATAAAATCAACGGGAAAAAAAATATCAGATACATAGATAAATAGATAAATAGATAAATAGATAAACAAAAAGAAATAAGTAGATAATGATATAATACATGGCTTGAAGTCGGCCTTGAATCGAAAATCATCACGTGACGATAACTGTAACCGATGGCTGTGAAGGATGCCCCGCACCGGATGGAGTGAAATTTCATCAAGAGCTGACGGCGAGGACGATGCGACCACCGTGTGGTCCCTGCCTTCGTCTACGGTGCTCCCTCTTGTCCATTTGTATTCGCGCGTATCTCGATTTTGGGGTAGGTCAAGTTGATCTCTCTCTCTCTCTCTCTCTCTTTTCTCGCGCATGGCCAGACAGCCGATCGGCGGCGCGCATACGGTATTTGCGCGGTCGACCGTTGACGGTCATCCCGTTTCGGGGTTCCCCCATCTGGGGACGAGGGTCGGGGGGCACAACACACACGAGGTATTAGCAAGAAGATACGAGGGATGAGTAATGGAATATACGATGTCCAATAAAATAAAATATACGAGAGGGGGGATTTGGAGATTAGGAAAACGGATTTGATGTAATCTGTCTTCTAAGAGTTTCGACGCACAACGAAACGTGAAAATGAAAGAAAATAAATGAATATTGTTGTAAAAATAATGCGTATACGGGATCATGGAATCGCGAAGACGGTTGAGACGGGATGTAAAAAGTCCCATGGATATCTCCGAATGGAAAAATCTCTTCTAATTGCAATCTGAGTCCGTTTGTGGATGAGCTAAACCAGATGGCAATCTGATGGGAACATGTGATAAGTCTTATATGTATTTAACATGCACTGAACTTAAGTCAAATTTTAATATTTTCAATTCTGCAAAAAATTCTTCGTCATTCTTGATGACTTTAATTCTTGAAATTTTTTATCAAAATAAAATTAGAAATTAAAATTTGCTTAACTTTTTGGAAAAATATTTTATTTATTCGATATCCTCTCAACGATAAAATTAATTTAATTTAGTATAAATATGACATTAAGAAACTCACGATAGATAATACGTTCGTTCGAAATAATACGATTTTTTAATTAAAGTTTGGCCGAGTTTTCTTCTGAAACTTGTTCTCTCCGTCTTATTCTTATCGCATAAAGTATCGAAAAATATCTAAAATAATAGAAATCTGATGAGAATATTTCTCATGTATTATTCCTGTGATATAAAAATATAAAATATTTATGATTTATATAAAACTCATTAAAAATATTTGATATCACGATATCGAAAAATAACAATCGAGTTGGTATCCAGCATCCCATATAAGGACCCGCGATATGAAGCGTGGGAGGAAATCTTGTTTCCAAACAAGACTTAAGTCATAATTGAAAGTAATCCATCTTCAAGATGGCCTTTTAATCCGCGTCGCAAACAATAAAAAAGAAGGAATTTTTGAATTTAATTCAATGCAAATACCTTTAATCAGCCAATATCGGTTAAATAAATATTAATATTATTCAAATAAATTTCAGTTCTTTTATATATATGTCTCACTTTTTTTCTTTAAATCCTTACGTGCTTTTTAAATGTTATATTAATATTTTATATTGTTTGCAACGTAATAGGGGTTCAGGTAAAATTTTTAATAAGTTTTAAAATTTTTTTTCAAAATTTTGTTTTTGATTCGAACGTTAAAGTGTGATTAAAAAATCGTATTTTTTGAGAAATTGAAAAAATACTGCAATTAGAAAAATGTCTTACAATTAATATTAGAAATTTGCTTTTTCTTGATATTAAATGCATATATTGTACGTGACATTTGCCTGAATACGGCAACCTTTCGCTGCAGATCGGGCACTTTTATATAGGTCTAGCTTATATAAAGTATCGAGAACGGAGATTTTGAAACGATGTATTATTTGATGTACTATTTTATGATAAATCCAATTTCAACATTGTAGAGACGACAGTATCTACGTCAATTGTCACATTTTTATTCTTTCATTATCGATAAAAAAAAAAAACTCGCATCTCTTCAAAGCTTTCTTCTGCTAATTGTTAATTATAAATGATTCGAATGAATGCTGTCAGATAGTTTTGTTTACCTAATGTTGACGGATATATGAATCTGTAACGGGTTTTCTGATTAATTAAGATATATTTCTAACTTTCGAGTGAGCTTGAAAATGGAAAGCTCTTCGTGGATTAAATTCCGAAACTGCTCTAATGAAATAAAGCGAACTCTCCCTCTTTCAGTATTTAAATTCAAGTGTTACTTTTGATTTGAGACATCGAGGTACGTGTTTGAAAACTGCGAAGAGAGATAAGGATTAATTAAATTTTCATTAGATAGATAGTTTCTATTCTATCGTAAGATTTATTGTATTTTCAATTTTTTAATTCAGTACATATACATATATCTCCAATTCTTAAAAGAATTAATTTTTTGAAAAAAATTCTTTTTACTTACGTGTATTATATCTTTTTCTTCTGAACGTATTTGTTTCTTCTTATCGAGAAAAGACGAAACTATTAAAAAAAAAGTCCTTGGAAATATAGGAACTTGAACGGGTAATAAACGAAAAATGAACGAAGAGAATTGATTGGAAAAGTGTTTATTTTATTGTAATTTATTATATATTTATTGTATATTTTATTATATATATTTTTAATTCAATAACACTAGGCCAACGTGTTTAATAATTAATTTTTGAATGAGTTTAAAAAAATATAAATTTCATTATTTTCTAATTTTTAAGTATTACATTGAAAGCATAATTTGTACAAATAAAATATAAGCAATTATTAACTTAAAACTTACGGGCTACTCATAAATGCAAATGCGTTGTATATATATATATTTTTTTTATAATAGTTAGTATAATTTAATTTTTTTTTAAATAATCAAAATAAAAAGATGAAAATTCTCTAAGATGTAGATATACCTTGTTTATTAGATATATTTATTAAATTCTTTTTAAGTAGGCAATAAAAATAATATCTATATCTGAAGATTTAAACTGAGATACTTTAGATTTATTGAATCTGAGCAGTATTAAATTTTACAGAAAGGAAAGAAATTTCACCCACACGATGTCTTCGATTTAGAACGTCTGTTATCGGAACGATAATCCTTAATAATCCGTCCCAGTTGCAGCTGTTAAGCTATTGACTTTACCATTGATTCTTATCCGTTTGTAAAAAGAGAGTCGGTATATCTTCATTTCTTCATGTCTTGCGACGCGCTTGAAATAAAATATCGCGCAATTATTGTTCCTGTTCGCGTCATCATTTCGATGTCTCGTTTCTTTCTTCCCACTTAATTATTTTCCGATTCGAAAAGTTTGTCGTTAAACGCTCGAAACGTTATTTCACTTCGATATAATGTTTATTGGATCTACAGAGATTCAGAGTCACAAAAATCATAATTAATAACATTTTATTAATAGATTTAAAATAAAAAATTGTGTATTATATAAATATAATAGTGGCTCCACTTTTATGTTATCTTAATTTTTTTTAATTTGATTGTATTTGTAGATTGAAAAGTGCGAGTTTTCCTGTAACTCAATAATATTTGTTTTATAAGTATTATAAAGATATATGTCGAGAATGATATCTTCGAACAAATCTTCTGTTTCGCAGATACAGAATTGCGACTGTAACGGTACAAGTATTGTAAGCAGGAATCTCGTAACAAGTGTAAAGTAGCACTTGAAGTGCGAGGTTCAGTTAGTCGCGACAACCATACGCGGGAAAAATACGTGCTCGAGAGATGTGTTGTTGTCGCGACGCTTATCAAATCTAATCTACCGTAGCTGCCACTTAGAGCAATGCTCAAATGACTTTCGTTCCGGGAGAAAAAAAAAAATCCTATCTTCTGCTCATCTTTGGGATTAAAGATAAGAAAAATATTCTCCGAATAATTCGGAATTAAGAATTATATACAGAGATAGAGAAATTTAAAATAATTTTCTCTTTATTTATTAATGATTAAAAATTAAAAAATAATTAATAATTATTATATTTCAGAATACAAGCCAATTATTAATTATTAATTAATAACGCATAATGTTAGCAAGAAATTAACAATAATTAACGATCGTTAATGAAGTCAATAGTTTAACGGCTGAATAATTAATTGCACTAAAATTAATTTCGAATATTAATTTATTTATAAATAATATAAATGTCATAGTACAATCCCTATACGTATTCTATCCGAGGAACGTGTTTGCAAGTGCAATCGCGATACAATTTTTGCCCGCGAAAAAAGATCTCACACAGGAACGTTAATGTATGCCGTGCATCCTTGTTCATTAGCGCGCGATAAAATCGTGTTCACCCTGGAGCTGTATATTTCTCACATTTATATATTATGATCCTACGCGAGCTTGAATCTAAAATATTATATATATATATTATGAAAATTAATTTTGCTGCAAATCTTATTTTTACGATTTTTATTAATTTTACTAATTTTTATTAATTATTTTTACTAATTTACTATTTTTATTTTTACTAATTTTATTATTTTTTTATCTTTGTCTTAATTTATTTTAATTTATAATATATATATATATATATATATATATATATATATATATATATATATATATATATAATTATATCAGATAATTATCATAATATATACATTTTCTATAGAAGATTTTAAATAGGGGATAGCTGACTCCGAAGACCCCCGTCCTCTCTCGCCTTCGATCTTACATATCCATGAGGAACATCGCGCGTTAAACGTCGAATAACCACCACCGGGATATCCTGTCAGTCTAGGAGATTCCTCGCCTAATTACCGCGGCCTTAATCTGCCATTCCGCCTGTTCATTGAAGGCGAGTCCCACGATGAAGACGCACCCGGCGAAGGTTGTAGGCGCTCGTGGGGCGGGAATCGGGGGTGGGGGCGGGGGAGGGGAGCGGCTCGTCAGATGGAGAGGTTGGGAAAGAAAGGGGGAAGCCTGCGTCTGCCTGTCCCCTTCGCCCCCTCGCCGCTCCCCCCCACCCACCCCTCACCACCTCGGTGAGGGTGGCACCCGGCGACGGAAGTAATAGCTCTCGCGCGCGGAATCACTTGGGAATTTCTAGAATAGCTCGGCCCGGGATCCTTGGCGGCGCCGCGCCAAGCTTCCGTACGTTTGCGGATGTACGTTATACTGCATGTAATACGCTCTCGGAAGGGTCCCCGGCTCGGTCGTTCTTCCTCAGGGACGTAGCTATGGGAAATAGCGGAAGCAAGTGATACCTTTGAGTCTCGAGCAAAAGGGAAGGGGAGAAGAGAGGAGGGAGTTTACGATAAGACGACTTTGATTTTTTTTTTAGCAGAAGAAAGGGATGGAGAGACTCCAGTTTTTGGACTCAAAGATTTTTCAAAATAAGAATTTTTTTACTTCTTCGACTTCCGCCAGCCATAGATTGTCTCTTTTTATACTTTATTCGTATGTTTTTTTTTTTTTGTATTTATTTTTTCATACGTCATTTTATGCTTGCCAAGACATCAAAAGCAATAATATTCGAATTTAATTAATTTAGATGATTCTTGGGAGAGATAGTCTTCGGAGTACTAAATATCATTCTTTCTCTTTCTACTTTCTGTCTCTTCTTCGCTCTCGCACAGCTACTGGATTTTAATTTTAATGTCAGCAAAGTGAACGACAGACAAGAGTACTGGAGTTCGAAGAATCAGTGCATTCATTCTTTCTCCTTTCTTATATTCCTACGAAGGAATATTTTTTTTTCGAGAGAGAGAGATAGAAAGATAGTGAAGAGCGATAGAACGATGAAATTATATTAAAAATGATTTTTTCTTAAGGAATTAACTTTTACCTTAGATTCGTATTCGGATAATATGAGTGTATAAAATTATTCATAAAATTTGGATTATAATTTCTATCTTTTCTTTAAATATTTTGTATCTATAAATATATTTACATGTATATATGTACTTAAATAATATACCGGGTGTTCCTAAATAAGCGAAAAATTTTATATATAATATGTTATATACTATATTTTATTTTAAAAAAAAAGCGATTATATTATGAATTAAAAAATTATTAAAAAATTTATTTAAAAAATTATTTAAAAAAGAAATAGCTGTTGGAGAACAGATTTGCCGGATAGGATTAAATAAAAGAATTTTAATCCAACGATGGAATATTTCGAAATTGGAGGGCATGTGTACCAACTTTGAAGGTTGGATTGGTGCAATTTTTCGAGCGCCGAAAAACAATTGCGACTTGAACGCCCACGAGGGGAGACATTTTCGATTATGTATCTCGGCTGTTGCAATTTATCCGCGTGCCGGCCAGCACAATATGCCGATATTAATTGCGAACATGCGCACGACGCTGCCCGATAAATGCGTCTCGCTTAATGAAACACGCGTTTATCTGGCGCGGTGAAAAGCTCCGGCGATATTCGAAATGCGATCGTAATTTATAACGAGAGACCGCTGCTTCTTCTTTCCTCCTCTTGTTCCCCCTTCATCCCTGTCTTCTTCTTACCTACGCCGGATGAAAGCCCGTGCGAGTACTGTAACACGAAGAAAGCATTGCGAAAAAGGTAATAATTAGAAATGTCCAAGATATAAAAAGTCTCTTATTAATGCCCGATTTAATTCAATATTAATTAACTTTAACGTTACCCTAACTGTCCTTCTTTCTAACTTTAGTTCCAAGAAACATAAATGATGGTAACTTGTCAATAAAACTCTATATTTAACTGCTACTTTCTACTGGAAATAATTTCTTGAATATATTGTTAACAATTATTTTTTTTTTTTTTTTGGTCAAAAATAAATATTTTAAATTCCAAATATTTTAATTCAATATTTTCCTAAATTTAAATATTTATAAATTTGTTAAAAGCAATAATAAATATTCTTGAAAAGTATCTGTTTTAGAATTACATTTATACGCTAAAATATATATAAATGAGAATCTCATCTCTGTTTTTTTTTCCATTTCGAGAGGTTCTTTGATCAGCGAATTTTAGAGCGGAATTTTTTTCACGGTATGCTTTTCTTGTTGCCTGTCCTTATCTACGATCCTTCGAGTCCTCTTCCCTAGCTACGGTGAGAACGAACGAGAGGAAGGACGGCTCTCTCTCTCTCTCTCTCTCTCTCTCAGAGAGGCCGCGAGTGCCTCCCGAGTATCGATCCAAGTCTTGGCACGTCAAACGTGTACACGTTATCGCCATTGATTTTATATACAAGGTGTGTCAAGAGCGAAAAGTATTTCAGAATTAGATGATTTTTTCTTTTGAATTTGAAAAATTCGGAGAATGACAGATGTTCTCAAGAGATCTCTCATTTATTTATCAAGGGATTCGACGTTGGAGAAAAGTTAGTGCGATCCATTTCGTTCCGAAAGAATTTTTTTTCTTATGAAAAAGTTTCTTTAGGTATATAAAAAAGCTTATACCATTATATATTAATTGTATCATATATACTGTTATCTCGCAGGCCCGCACACGTGTGACGTTTTATATAGAGTTCTTTATTTAGGACGATTTTTGGAGCTTTTTAAAGATTCTTATTAATTCAATTTTTTTATCAGACAGAATGTTTCGTATCCCCTGCACTTTATATCGAATACTTTGAACGGTTTGTCATTTGTTTTTATTTAGCAATCTGCGAGGCAATTTTCGCTTGATGCGGCATATTATTCTGTGAGGTGTCGACGTCTCGTCGGCGAGGCGTCGATATGAAACTCGAAACTATTTTCGAGAATTGATACCGGTACGATTTCACTGAGCGCTGCTTTCGTGGATGCGCGTGTTATTGTGACACCCGATATTCTAAAGAGACGCAGAGGAGTATCGTGTTGTTTCCCTTATCGTCACTGTTATCTCAGTACACCGTTATGCGCAAACATCGAATTTTATTTATTTACTTGTAAGTTTTAATAGAATCGGAGCTATTTTCTCCGATAACAAATATTTACGCTCAGCTGACTTCAGACGAGAAATTGATAAGAAAATTGTCGCAAGAATGTCTTAATGATAAAAAATTAATATTTCAAAAACTGATTATTAATATAAATCCTAGAAGTTTTTCTTTTTTTTTTATTTTATTTTTTAGAATCGAACATTAATCGGACGTTGCATTAAATCAAGTTAACCCATCGACAGGTCTTTTGTCTTTGTTTATTGAATAAGCGAAAAACAAAACCGAGTGAATAACATATATTCGTTGCGGTTAGTTAAGCTTGCCCCAAATGCATAGCTATGACGTACATTGTCCTTTATCGTACACACCAGCGAGATAATTATCTTGTGAACACGGAAACTTGTGCCCATCATCATCCGGCTGTTGAGATTAAAAGCGCTGTCGTCTATCTTATATCGTGAGCATTTTATACGCTTGTGCATGTACTAGACGTAAAATAATTTCACCCCGTAATATTAATGAAAAAAAAAAAAAAAATAAAAAGAATAAATAAATAATCGCGAGAATTTATTTTATAACCGAGTCACGTGTAAAAATTTGATAACCAACAATCAAAGCTAAAGATAAAAAAAAGAGCCGCCGATTTAATTTCGTTTGATTCAATTTTATCCAATTTATCTTCGCTTAATTTTTATTTCATCGATATTTAATTTAATCTCCATTTCTCGATGGTAAAAGGCGAGAGAAAAGCGTAAAAAATATTTGCGCGAGCGTAACGAGATATGGGGAAGAGCGATGGATTTTATCGCCCCGTCGAAATAGAACAAAACACCCATCTTTTGACAACTGCATCCACGTGTACGTCGCGAGATGGAATTCATCGTGACGGATATACTCGACATCGCTTGTCGATACATTACGTATATATATATATATATATACACACATATACACGTTACATTGCAGGAGTCACAACGGCATTTTAGCGTCATCGACGACCATGATTTCATGATTATCGGCGAACATGTCGGATTCGCGTGCGCGCATCAAGTGTTGCGCAAACTCGAAAGCGGATAGTAAAATCGAGTTACCTACTTCAGGATCGGGGGATATTCGCGTGCGGGGGTGCGGGGAGCGGAGAATGCGTCTCGTGTGTATACACACGAAGAGGTGGGCGTTTATGTGATGATCGTGTGTACGCGAGAACGGCACCATGAATGAACGCGGCGTGAAAGTCTCTCCGCGAGATTTGCTACTTTCAACGTGACTGCGTTTTATCAAGCTGCCTGTATATATACTGGGTGTCACTGGATCACTGGGCCGAAATTTGCAAGCGTTCTCTTTACGCTCGTGCAATCGGGATTTTAATCTCTATTAATTACGTATTAATTAATAACGTCAAAATAAAATATGTCATCGCAACGGGATTATCTTTGAAATGATTTTTCCTTTGAAAATTGAAATATTGTAAAATAATTATATATGTAAAATATATATAAAATAATTTTGTAATAATATTACGAATTTAAACAAGGAATGTGATTAATAAATTTACTTTCTACTTTTACAACCTTAATAAAAATGCAAAAAATATTATTTAATCTCAGTTGGATATCAAATAGTGGATGAAATATGGTAATAAATCGGATCAATCTTTCTCTATTAATTTTTATCCCGATATGTTAAATAATTCGTGTTCGGTAATCGATTTTAATGAATATTGATGGAAGAGTTTAAAGAGATCGAGTAATTTAAAGATTATATATATTATTCAATTTTGATTTAAATAGAGCGATTTATTTTCCATAGATATTCTCCATAGATAATAAATTAATCTTTATATATATATATATATATTTTAATATTTATTACTACAATTTAATATTCTATTATTTTATCTTCCTTAATTAAATTAAACG
Source organism: Cataglyphis hispanica (assembly GCF_021464435.1). Taxonomy (NCBI): domain Eukaryota; kingdom Metazoa; phylum Arthropoda; class Insecta; order Hymenoptera; family Formicidae; genus Cataglyphis; species Cataglyphis hispanica. Next base: position 2,634,989 of record NC_065964.1, read on the forward strand.
AACGATGTTATACAAATTATTAAGATCCAATTCTTTATCGAAAACCTAATTTGAATATTCTAGAAAATATTTTATATATCTTTTTCCATTTATTCTTTTAAGCACATCTGTTATCATATCATGATTTAATATTTTCTATTATTTAATAGTTGCTTGGCAAGTAGGTCGATTTCGCCGATAAATTTATATATCACGTAACGTAACCAGCTCCTCTCTCTCTCTCTCTCTCTCTCTCTAATACACCACAATCTCACCGCACTAATATCAATCTACTTAAACGACCCATTTCTTGCGGACGCATCTTGCGGACACGCACGCGCCACGCGGAAACTCGCGCGAGCCGTTAAACCACCGGTGGCTTTACGATGCAAATCGAATGACAGAATCAATTATTTCTTCATTCGACTGTGACTTTATGGCTGTTTCGAACAACGGCGGGCGAAACCGAGGAAGAGGAAGCAGCAGCAGTTTGTTGTCCTGCTGCGGCGCGACGCGTTAAGAAATGGAAAATTAACCACGAGAAGCAGCGTCCCTCTTCCCCCTCACCCCCGCCTCCCCTTCCCTCCCTTCTCTCTCTCTCTCTCCTCATATCCTCCGTTCAGTCGCGAGGAGACATAAATTGCATTCGATATTTAACAGCTTTCCGACCGTCGCTTTAAATCGCTTTTAACATGTTCCACAAATTGTACCGGTTTTGAATTATGGTTATTGCTTTACGATCTGCGAGGAATGTTCGAAGAATCTCGATAATATTCTTAACGGATATTTCATCGATCATGGATATGATCTTTTATGTGTGTATTAATTAGGTGCATATTATGATCTGAATAGAATTTCAATACAATCAGACAATCTGTCTTAATCATTAGTCATTTTTTTTTTTTTTTTTTTTTAAGATTAGAAAAATTTCTCTAAAAATTGTGGTGTGTCTAAAAATTCAGTCTGTCCGCAAAGGAGCTGAGGACACTTTGTCTGAAGTTTGTCGATTTTTTTTTTTTTTTTTTTTTTTTTACAGTGTAGCTCGCAAAAATGTTAAATTAAATCGCGTAACTTACGAGGAGCAAATTGATCGGGCAATTAAACAAATTACGCTCGTAAATTAAACCGTCGATAAGTTATGCGTGGCCGACGCAATTCGGCGGGTTTCGCAACACGGGGCGTACTTTCGGTACGGGACCAAGATTCATGAGAGAAAGTGCTCTTACATTCTTACGCGCCGATACGACAATGTATAACGTAACGGGAGATGCGTATTTTAATGTAACGGGCAATGCGCGCGCTTAAGGATGTATGTGACATATATCGAAATCTTAACAAAAGCATTAAAATTTCATAGATTGTTCTTCTATTTCTTTTGAATATTTGTGCAAAAATTAAGCACAATTCTCTTAATGATTTGGAAGTTATTTAAATTTAAAGTAATTGAAAAAAATAATTAAATTATAATAAATTAAAATAATTAACAAAAAAAATTACTATTGATTCTTATGAAAAATCGTCTATTGTAGAACTTATTGACAAATTTGACGAAGAAAAAATATTACCAATAAAATAAAAATTTTTACATATATTAAGGAAATTCTAATAAATATTTGTGCAAAACTTGATTTAGATCCACTAATTCGTTTAAAAGTTATTCACTAAAAATTGTAAAAAAATATTATCTGTCTCTTTTTCTCTTTCTGCAAATTACTCGTTTTTCATTGTTTTTTGCAGTTAATTACAGAAGATATTCACGATCAAAAGTTTTTGCCATAAATTAGGAAACATATTAATTACAACTATATTCTTTTACGAATACGTCAAAATCCATATTATTTTGTGATACTTTAATCTTTTTCATAACCCGAATTTATTTTTTTAATTTTTCAAACAGTATAAACGTAAGAAACATGTTTTCTTTTTAATGTTGACAATTTTTTTGCTACTATTGTACATGCAGAACATCCAGAACGATTCCCTCTCGTCTTTATTTTATGCCATTCATCCGATTTCGTTCGCGTTAACGTCGTGAAGTAAATGCGCGAAATAAATGCGTGTGCGTGACCACAAATAGACAGATGACGAATATATATTCTCGGCTATTTTTTTTTTTTTTAATTAAGTTTAAAAAATTTAAAAATAATTGTAGAAACGCGGGAAAAATAGTAGGTTCGAAATGATAAGAATGATAAATTCGCTTAGACCACGTATATTTATTACGATTATTTTATAAGCAATTAAAAAAATATTTCTATAATGCAGCACGTAAATAACAGAGAATAGAAAAATTGAAAAAATTTTATTTCAATTTGAATGATACAAATTTGATACTTTAATTTACTTTTAATCTTTAATTTATTTTACAATTATTTCAAACTATACAGTATACGTTTGTTCTCTTTTTCTCTTACTTCTTTATTACATTACAATTGATGTCTTACGATTGTCACAAAAAAAAAAAATATTTTACTAAACGAATAATTTCTAAAGATAACGCAGATGCGTATATAACATTTCAATAAAAACATGT